>NW_022983544.1:290031-328666 GCF_010093885.1 Aplosporella prunicola CBS 121167
AAAAAAAAAAAAGGGAGTAAATAAGAGGACCAACCAGCATTCAAAGCCCTGGTTAAAGCAGAATCCCGCCGCCAACCCCGTCCCCATCGTCATCATCGACCGTCAGTCCATCAGTCCATCAATCAATCCGTCCGTCCGCCTGCTTGTCCGTAAAAACGCCTGCAGCTCCAGCGCTACGCTACGTTACGCTACCTCTCTTAAACAAAAGGGGCTCCGAAGTCGAGTTTGTGCCGACCCGTTCAGTCTGCCTGCCTGCCGGCTGGTGCATGCATGTAGGTATGTATGTATGTGTGATACGATACATGCATGTGGGAGTAACATGTTTTTTTTGTTGGGACAGCGCAAAGGAGCTATCCGTCGTTGCCGTCTTGCGCAGGCGCCTATACCTCGCGGCGTAAGTAGGTACTTAAGCGGGCGCAGCAGCAGCAGTAGTAGCAGCAGCCACAGCGGCAACAACACTACCACAATCAAGCAGCTAGTGCTTGCCTCAAGCAGCAGCGCCCTCGTCCTTGCCGCCCAAGCTCTCCTTGGTGAGGTAATCAGCCTGCTCCGCGTCCTCGTACTCGGCAATAAGGTCCTGGACCACGGCCTTGGCCTCGTCGAACTCGCCCAGCCCGTCGGCAAAGGGCGCCTCGCGCTTGTACTGCTCGAGGAAGGCGTTGCGCTTGCGCAGGCGGTCGTACTGGAACAAGATGCGCTTGAAGAGGGTCGAGATGCCCGTGTGGTTCGCGAGCATCAGGCCCGACACGCGGTGCGATTGCTGGATATAGGGCGATTTGCGGGTCAGGGCGACTTGGATCGAGGCCGGGCCCCAGGGGATGAAGGTCGCGAGGCGGCGCTCGCGGATACGGAGGAGCGATTTGTGGACCTGGGGGTGGGGTTTTTGTTAGTTTGGTAAAGTGGGAGTGGGGAAGGGGAGGGGTGCGCACGTCGGTGGGGTCGGCTTCGCCCTGGATGATGTTGAGGATGGAGATGTAGCAGCTGCTCTTGCTGGGGTTGGTCGAAACCATGCGGTTCTTGGGCTGCAGCAGGCGACGCATGACTTCCAGGACCGTCGTCTTGCGCACCGTCTTGGCCGATTCGACTTGGTCGCCGGTGAAGGGAGTGTACGAGGTCATCAGGAAGTGGCAGCGCGGAGTGGGGATCAGAGAAGCGACGATTCCGACGAGGTCGTTGTGCATGTAGCCGGGGTAGCGCAGGGTGGTGGTGCTGGCGGACATGACGGTCGAGACAAGCTGGTTGGTCTGCTGGAAGGACGGCTCTTGGACGTGAAGCGTGTTTGCGGCGATTCTCGAGAGAGCGCCATTGTCAAGGACAACCTAGAGTTCCATCTTAGCACTTGATCTATGCTGCATCTGGTGTATAAAGCTTACCACCGAGTCCGCGTTCTGCGTCAACCTCCGCATGGACAACAAGCTGTTGTACGGCTGCACAACGACATCACCGGCGTTCTGGGTATCGGGGAAGACAGAGTACGTCTGGATCAGCTTCTTCGGGAACCTGTCGTTCAGGCGCTCGAGGAGGAAACTTCCGAGACCCGAGCCAGTACCACCGGCGATAGAGTGAAGCAGCATGAAGCCTTCCAGCGAATCACTTCCGTCGGCCTCTCTGTCAATCATATCCATGACCTCTTCGTGCACCGACTCGCCCATGGCGTAACCAGCAGCCCAGTTGTTTCCCGCGCCGGTGCCATCCTTGTGGACGTAGAAGTTTTCGGGGTTGTAGATGTTTCTGTATGCGCCCGTTTGAATGCCGTTGATGACGCGGGGCTCGAGATCGAGAAGGATGGCGCGGGGAATATAGCGTGTATCATCCGACTGTCTCTACGTTAGGCCTATATCTGGTCTCTGGTTGTTCACGGCGTGGGATAAGTACCTGGTAGAAGAAGACGTCCTTCCTGTCACCGCCCTCAGTCGCGAAATCCTCGAGATTGCCGTCCTGGTTGATGCCATGCTCCTGGCACAGCTGCTGCCAGAACTGGCTTCCGACTATACAAGTGCCGTTAGCATCTGGTGTCTCATTGGGCTAGGATAGCTTGTAGATCTCCGGGCCGCAAATGCGCAGAGCGGCGATTGACGGTGGAGCTCCAGACGGTCGGAGAGACAGGTGACGTACCGCTGTTGCCGCACTGGCCGGCCTGGATGGTTATGATTTCTCTGTAGCAGAGTCAGCGCAATTGCTGCTAGGACAGCGGGCGAGCATACCTAGGCATGTTGGGCGGTGCGGTGTTGGTTGTTCGGAGGTGCCGCCGGAGGACGCGTCTGAAAAGCTCCCCGCGTCGAAGGCTTGCTTTGTTGCCCAACACAACTCCTACCCGACGACCACAAACGTCACCACCACACACCACACCCATCAGCTGGGCTGCGATAGCCAGTTTCCTTTCATTGATATTCTAGCCCACCTTCTCTTCTCTCTCAATTGCTTGTTGTTACGAGAACCAAATGGCGTCTTCCGGCTGGCAACACGTCGCACCACTACGACCATTTACTTAGCTTGGAGGTTCTTCTAGCGCGCCATTGTCCAGATCTCCGACTTCAGTAATTGGCCGGAAGATGCAAAGTGCCCGCCGATGATGTGGAGGGACCCTCCTGGCGAGAAGCTAGTTGGATTTGTTCGATCTGTGTAGGCCTGCTGCGAAAACAAGCCCAGTTATATTTTTTCTATAAATTTGTTGCCTTCTATGCATTCATTATCCCCTTTCATCTTATTGATGCCATTGTCATATTAATCTTCAGCTTTTCCTCATCGTGTCACTTCCACTTCAATTCCAACCATGTCAAACCTCGGCATCTACGATTATTCACGTTCCCGAACCACCACCATGGACACCAAACTCGAAGTAACGATAAATTTCTAGGAATGGCACGAGGAACTCAAGCTCTACCTTTAGGTCGAGTTCCTGTGGGAAAGAGTAGCGAGCCCGTCCCCCGCGCGCAAAACTACAATGATACCGAGGCGCGCCTCGTACTCGTCTCCAATGTCGACGTCGAGCTTTTACCCTCGCATTAAAAGTAAAAAAGGGCCAAGGGGATTTACTAGTACCCCCATGAGCGCTACGGAGAAGACGAGCCCACCCAACAATCGATCAACGCCTCTTGCCCAGTCTGGCTCTGGTTCGACAGCGCGAGTGAGAGCCTCGACAACTTCAAGACGACTGTTTTGACTCTGGCATGCTGTGCTACCATAAAGGGTTACTACAATGAACATTCTGCAGGATAGTTTTGTGCTAATGATGGTCAACTGTTCGTAAAGTAGGTGATTGATACCCGGCGCGGAACAGAGGGGGGGGTCCTATATAGTTGTGTAGTAGTACGCCTCCCACTACGTCTCGGCGCACGCCGCTTCCTCCTGCTGCATACGCAGCTCCTCTTCCTCCTCGAGCTCTGCCTCTCAGAGGGCAGCCAGCTCGTCCTCATCCGCCTCCCTATCCGCCACCGTATCCGCCGCCGTATCAGCCGCCTCAGCCGCGGTCGCCGCGCCCTCGTCAGCAGCAGCATCCTCCGTCTTCTACCACTTTCTTAGCGCTACAAGAGGCGCCATAGCGTTCATACGACAAGGAGACGATGTACTTATAGAGTCAGGCAATTAGTATAAACACAGCGCACGTATTTGCCGGAGCTACTCTATAACAGCTGAAACACAGCTATAAGAATAGCGCTTAAGATATTTTACGAATAAGGGCGAGTTCATAGTAGCATATAAATCATACATATAATGGCCCCGGATGATTTGCCCACCCCTCAACTACATGCTGAGTAAAATCTATAATACCTACAGAGTACTTCTTAGGTAGTTATATAGACCATTACGCTACGGCCAGCAGGCGCTATATAATTATATAAAAGTAATAATATACGAGTACTAAAGTATACTACGAGGGTATAGAGGTATAGATATATACGACTATTAGAGTATCTACGAGAGTATAAAAAATAAAATATTCGAAGGGTATGAAGGTACTTACAAAGGTATAGAGACCTAAAGATTTTAAAGAGTAGAAAACACATCATATGATTTTATAGATACTTCACGTGAGGTGGGCAACTTATCCGGTACCTATACAATCGAACTTTCGACTGGCTAGCATTTTAAATACCACATTTCCGCACTTTACTCCTGACAAAGGGGGTTAGCTAAATATATAGTAGTTTCGATTGCCCATGGTCGGGGTTCGCTACATACGCGAAATCAGGAAAAGAAGATGGTAATGATCGCGACGACGGCAGGGAAAGATGGAAGTTAAAGCCTTCTACAGTGAAGGTAGGGTTTACAGTAAATGTATGCTTCATACATTCGGCTTCTACACGACACCAATAGCATATCACAAGCCGGTTTGCCACTCACGACACAATAAGTCCTCAAACTAAACAATCGTCATTCATTTGCCTTTCAGCTAATTCGTCTTACAAAGACCTACAGAGCGCATGTACAGACCCATTTTTGCAATCCCCCAACCCACGGGTTAAAAAAGCTAGATATACAAGACATAAATAACTGAAAAACGCGGATCCGCGAAAGAGAAAAAGAGCCTGACGCCGCGTGCTTGACGAAAAGAGAAAGTGGCCGGCTGGGAACCAACTAGTGGAATGACTGAAAAACGTACGAACAAGAAAAAAGACACAATGAATGCTCCGCTGTTTCGCCAATGACCATATGACAGACCCTTGCCCAAAAGAAAAAGGATAAGCGCCTGCCTCGATGGCAAGAGACCACCGCACCAGAAGAACAAAAGCTGGAAATCCAACGCGTCGCCCACAGTGAAGAGAAAAGAAGAACCTGGTACTGTACGAGAGAAGCGAAAAAACATGCTCGACATCAGTTGCGCTCGGCGGCACTCGCATCTTGCTCAGAGCCGCCCCGACTCCTCTGGCTTTAGCATCGGGTTGCCGATCTGATGCCAGCTTTCGGCCTTCTTTGGAACAGCCCCGCCACTGCTAGAGTTCTTCCCCCAGGAAAGGTGGTTGTTCGCGTGGTGCAAGGCAGTCGTCGGCTTCTTCCGGCTAGCATCAGATTGCCTGGCGTTTTGGTACCCGAAATCTTTGTGGTGTTGCTTCCACGAGCTGTCGAAACCGCCCCAGGGCTCATCCACAAAGAGCGTCGGCTTCTTGTTCTTCGTTTGCGTCTCCTTTGTAGCCCAGTTGTTCCAGAACCTTCTTTCGTGGCCGTTTTCATTGCTGTTGCCGTTAGAAGAGTGGAACTTGCGAGAAGGGGCGACACTCCGAACAATTTCCTTCAGTTCTTCGTCATCAGCCGTGATTTGTGCGCGCAGCACTGCTATCCTCATCTTTTCGCCGAGGTCACCTTGCAGCCCCGCCGTCACGGGTGTGCGCGATGTGTAGTCGTACTTCTGCGGCTCAGGCGCGTCGACCGGCTTCACGGCTGGGTCGAGGCGCGCCAGATCGCCCTTTTCAAGCAGCTGCATGATATCAAGACTTTCACCCGGCGGTATCTTTTCAGGGTGCGATGGTGTGATACAATCCATGTTTACCTCCTTGCGCAAAACATGGTCGATATCGACGGCGCTGAAATAGGCACAGGACTGCGGAAGGTCTTCGATGCCGACCTGTTGACTGAACATGGCACGCGTCCAAACGTTGGCGACTTGCAAGGCCATCGAAGCCCTGTACTTGTCCTCGTTCTTAACCAGATAGCGGATCTCATCGTGTACCGTCAGTGCGAGGCGGGCCTCGATGTTGTAGCGGCGAACCAGGTAGTCCATAGACACGATGAGAAGATGAAGGTAGTCAACACCCGATGACTGGATAGCCCAGTTGATACGTGAGGTGATGTAAGTGTTTTTGCCGAGAAAGCGCTTCCTCAGAGCTTCAGTAATACCAGCACCTAGCACGGGTGTCCGCGGTCGTTCTTGCTCTGCGAAGTCTTCGAGCTTATTGAAAACAAAGGATTCCGTGCCTCCACGCCAGAAAGACCTTTCCTGAATGGCTTTGTCTTTGGTTTTCTTGCCCTTGGTTTCTTCATACAGCTTGGTGGCTGTCTCGGTCGTCTGCTCTTCGGTCAAAGTGGGATTGAATTGTCTGAGTAGCGTCGAAGCAAACTTCAGGCCAGCACCGTAGATTCGTCCGTAGTTGAACACCTTGGCATCGTTTCTTGAGATTCCCAGGATACTGGCCGTTCTCGAGTGCAAGTCCGTTCCGGCAGCTTTGTCACCTTCAAGGGTCATGAAGCCTATAGCATTACCACCGTGAAGCTTGAACTGAGCATCACCAAGGAGACTGGCGATCCAGAGCTCTTCAGAATCCACATCGGCTCCGACGAATGACCATCCTGGTGGCGCCTTCACCATCGATTTGAGCTCAGAACCAACTCTGTTCTTTTTAGCGTTACTGGCAGTTAACCAAGTATTCTCAACCGCTCGTCTGGTGATGGTGCCCATTGGGATCACCTTGGGAAGAATATATCCAACTTTCTTAGACGCGCCATTCGTCGCTTTAAGCTCCAAATTGGCTTCGCCCTCAAAGACAGTCATTTGAGACATAATCCTTTCTCTTGCGCTAATCCAATACGAGCACGACGCGTTCATGGCCAGCGCTTCTTTCGCATAATCGAACGAAGAAGTGAGTCTGCCGTTGTCGAAGAACTGCAAATAGCTCTTCGCCATGGGATTCACACACCGAGCCGTAGGACCGTCTTTGTGAGGTATCTTGAGGTAGATGTGATGGTGATCGTCACGAAGTTTGAAGTTCTCTTCGGACATATCGCAGATAGCTGCCTTCATTTCGTCGGTCAAGTCCAGATCTGGCCTCTTCGCAATCTTGTACGTCCAACCGTACTTGTCCGACCAAACAAGCGGGTAGCCGTCCCAGGACAGTCGTAGTAGAATCGGGGCGACGCGGGTCCTCGTACTAAGATTGATTGGACCGGTTGTTTTTGGATACAAATCCTTGTACCAGTTCGGCATTCCAGGCATCTTTTGTCGGGCTACGGGCCTAGGTTCCTCATTCTTCTTGGCTTTGGTGTATTTGATCTCCTGCCCCGACCAATCAAGTTGACTCAACCAGGGGTCATTTTCGTATTCCTCCGGCGAATCTTTGTGAGACAAGGCCTTTTCTGCCAGTTTAACCAATCGTTGCAAAACACCTTCTGACATTGCTTTATAGGTTCCTTCAGCATTCGACAGATAGTCCTTCCACGATTCATCGATGGGGAGAATTTCGGAGGCAATGAACCGCAATGCCGCAAAGCTTACGGGGTGGGGGCATGTATCGAGGTAAAGAGGAAAGACCGTTTGGTACACCTGATGCGTAATCTCGACGTCCACAGCGCAATAATCCAGTAGTTCATGGATCTTGTCTCTTATTCCAGCGCGATCCAACTCACCGAAATAGTCTCTTGCCGATTTGTCAAGCTTTATGTCGCAGTGAAACTGGGCGACATCCCGCAGCGAGTTGACAGAGCTTCTGTCGACCCATAATTCCTCCTCTTCGATAGTGAGTTTTCCCGACTGTACCAAGGCGTCTACATCCACTTTTCCATCCCCGGCTTCTATGAGATCCCTGAGCTCCCTCTGTTTCCGGTGTCTCATCCACGTTGGCCGTTGCCGCGAACACATGCCGTTGGCCGCCACATGTAGGGACATGGTATCCATGAAAAATGTCTTTGACTGGCGTATGTCATATTCTTCCGCTATCCTTGCTCTGTCATAGCCAATGTTGTGCCCAACAACTACCATCGGCTTGTCCGGGTCCCCCAATGGTACGAGGTGGCGATCTGATTCCGACTCTTCCAGCAACCACGGCGATATCCAGACGTACCAGGCCGTGGGGCTAGCGGCACAAGCCATACAGGCAAACTGTGTTTCCTTGTACATGACCTCCGTGTCGAACGTCAACATGGATTCGTTCGGCGCATCTACCGGCTCCGGCTCCTCTCCCTTGGCATATTTTGTCCATCCACTTCTCACGACGTAGTTTTTCGGCCTTGGTGGTAGCTTGGCTTTGGCGTACTCCTTTGCGAAATCCAAATAAGGGTGTGCCGTGTCCATTCCAAGCTTGTAAAAATGTTCGTCCAAAGTGGTTCCCTGCAGCTCTGGCATATCGAAACTGATTGGAGGGCTTTGGTCCTGGTTTTTGCCGAACAGATCATGGCGCATGAGGTGGTCTTTGGACAACTCGACAAGTTCGGGGTCCACGTCCGGTGGCTCTCCGCGAAAGACCTGAGGGTGCATGTGCCGGCTGAGTTGTTGGACCCTGATGTCGTTGAAGCGAGCCTCAGACGGAACTTGGATTCAATTAGCCAGAGGAGCCTTTGGCCGAAGTCGGGAAGACTCACTGAGAAGACTGCGCGAGCCCTCCTTCTCCGCGGAGGCGGCTTGAGAGTAATATCTCCAGGTGGCGCATGGCAACGGCGGCGCTGCGCGAAGGCAGAGGCGATGAGGGCGAAGGAGGGCAGGCCTGACGGTGGTGACGCCCCGGTATCCTACACGCATGGTCGGGCGAGGGGCATGTCGGGTGTAGATAGGTAGGGTGCAGGTAGCAGGAAGGTGGGGAGCGAGGACATAAACTTCTCGATGTGCGCGTCATGCGATTCGCGGTGCGCTGCAAATCATCGGGGGCGCGGGCTGGCCTTGCACGGCATTCGAGAAGACGCAAGGCACGCCCACGCCCACGCCCGTCCATCCACGGTTTGTCCGCCATGTCTGCCAGTTGGAGCCGCGTTTCTGTTTCCGACGACGACCACTCCCACGGTTCGCGGACACGCGATCCCTTCTTGGCCAACATCCTCAACGTTCATGACGACGACGAGCCCACGCCGCCACGCATGTCTCCCCCGCGCACCGCCAACGGTTATGTCGACCTCACCCGCGAGTCCACGCCGCCGCTGAGCCAGGAACGCTCTACCCTCCGTCGCTCCTCTCACCACATGACTCCTCCTTCAGCCAACAAGCGCCGCCGAAGCTCCCACAACAGCCCCGGTCACTCCTCGAAACGCGCCAAGCGGAACAGTGACGGCACCGCCAGCCGTCGCGGCAGCAAGCAGCAGAATGTGGAAAGCATCGACCTAGTTGATGAGGACAATCCTCTGGCAGACACGCTTCAGAAACAACGTGCGGAGCAGGTACAGGCACAAGGAGCTCCTCCAACCGACGCGCCAGTGCGCTTGTCCAACCTCACTTGCGTCATTTGCATGGACACGCCCAAAGATCTTACAGCCACAGCTTGTGGTATGCTTTCTGCTCACATGTTACTTGGCTAGCTGGCTGGCTTGCCGCGGTACAGAAGGCGGATTGACTGACGTGCGATCTGCAGGTCACCTCTTCTGCCATACTTGCCTCATGGAAGCTCTTATCGCCGGTGAGAACCGCGTCAACAGCCATGGCGAGCAGCGCCGCTCCCAATGCCCCGTGTGCCGCAAGACGCTGTCGCGGACCAAGAACGGCGACGTGATCCCGCTAGCATTGAAGCTGAAGAATGGACTGGCGACGCAGCCGCGGCGGAAGAGGACCAGTGTGGTCGAGGTATGAAAGCGGCGTCGGATCTTTAAGTCTTCAGTCAAGTTTCGACAGACTACTATAATTACAGGAGGATGACCAACAACACAAGACACGATTCGGCGAAAAGGCGTTTATCTTAATGCGGGATAAGGTAGGATTGGGATTTTTCAGGTAGGCGTGGCTTGCGGGGAACGGACATGAGCAGCCGTACAGCAGCGTCACGGCGTTAACGGGCCAGGAGCCCATACATATACCCAGTCTTTTTTCAGCATGTACACACATCACAGTCTATAGGCCTGCTCTTAGCTCCATGCAAAGTTTTCTTATGCTGTTGTAATTCGGTTACTTTGCTTGAGCTTTGCCTTTGATCACACTTTAGTTACCCATTGCTTGACGTTTACTCCGCACAACCGTTCTCTCACCACACTTATAGTTCAATTCCCCTTGGAGTGTTTTTGTAATGTTTCTTTTTGTACAAAACAGCTAGGTTTTGCGTGGCCAGGTATAGCGATGAATACCTTGCTAACGGTTTTATAGTTGCTCGTCGGCTTGAATTGTTACCGGACTTGAATGTATAGGTTTGTCTCATGAACTAGCTATACGAACGACCGGAAGAACCATGCGAACCGGAAGGCCACAATATGTAAGCTCTGCCAATCTCTGAATTCCACCACTTCAATTCACATAGTCATCAATATGGCATCTCATATTTCTCTTTTCTTTTGCATCAGCCACCTTTTCATGCTGAAACCAAACACTGTCTAGAATAATCATGGTCAAGCTTTTATCTTCATTCATAATAGATCGAACGTAACACGTTCATTATCCATTCCCATTATGCACATTTTGTCAGCTAGCATGAGTCTAGATTGTATTCACTACTTTCGTCTGACTTTCCACTTCCACACCCGTCAATTGTCCAAACCATTGTCAAAGTGTCAAAGGACCTTGATAAGACATCAGAGCTCACTCCTTATCCTTTGGCCGCGAACAACACGCAAATAGCGCCAAATGCCATACCACGTAAGCAGAAGCGGAAGATGACATACGCGGGAGTTCATCTTTAGGCCAAAAGGCCTAAAAGATCAGCGAAGAGATTGGAATGACGCACGCATGAAGCTAGAGCACTAGTCACGGAAACCAGAGCATCTTAAGACACACCAGGGTCTTACCCTGCTCCTTCAGAATATTCTGGTACCCTGCCCAGACTTCAATGCCCTTCTCTACCATATCGGCAATGTTCCTTCCGGAATAGGAAAGTCTTGAGCATAGCCGCAAGTTTCAAACGGGATAGGACGTCTTTCGCAGTCATCAGCCCCACACTATCTTCTCAAACTTCCCACAAGCATCGGTTTAATAACGGTGAGACATGCATGCATCATGCTTGTTGAAGGCCCAGAGAAAACAGACCGGCGATGTTCCGATCTTGAATAGGAGATGCATCTGCCAACGCCTCGACAAGGGCTTGGCTACGATTACTGATACAGTGGGCAGTGGAGCCCACTTGTACTCAGCAAGTGGATCCCATAAAGTCAAGGGATTTGCCACCCGCAGTGTCTGGATTGGGACGACCAACCAACCCTGCAAAAGATGATACAGCGCGAAGGCGTGATCATCCCCGCCATCACCTTCCTGATGCAGGCAGTGCAGACCAAGGACGCATGATTCAATGACAGGAGACGACTGAACTCTGCAGGGGCCACAGGCCAAGGACTAGTGAGCTCGTTCCGTCGAGAAAATAAGGTTGTCGGGCTCGTGTATGCGCGAGGATGGATCGGGAGCAGAGATGGCACGATGGGATGCCTGCCAATGGCTTACGGGAAATTGTGCGCCTAGAAGCGTTCGCGGGCGTCAAGCCTCCAAGACATTTCGCCGCTCAGCATCTGGCCATCATTGGCCTCTCTTTCTCTCACAAAAAAAGCTATCAAGATGGAAGAGCGTTCATCACATCCCCCCGCACATCATCCGATATCACTTCTCATCATCACAGATGACGTTCCCCAGAGATAGATGGCCATCATCACCCGCCAACGCAGCAAGCAGATCGCCATTTCCCCTTTGCTCGCCGCGCCCTTGACCCTCTCACCTGAGTCAAACACTTGGGCTATACGACGGCGCCGATCCAAGAGCCTGCCGCCGCACCAGCCCACTCCCTAACCCACACTCCGTCCCCACAGCGCGCATCATCCCCGGCCTTCGCGCGCGTCGACGGGCACTCTGTGCGGCTGCCTCCAGACCTCCAATGCTGCTTCCCCACCACTGCACCCCCGGCCGCCGCCCCCGCTCCCTCGCTGCACCCCAGTCACTGCCCCTCCTGCCTTTCACACACCCAGGCTTTCCCGTCCGCGGCAACAACTCCTCCACTCATCGCTCTCGGCCTGTCAGCCCTATCGGAAGAGACCGGGACGTGACTCGGCAGCAGCTTCTCGAAGCTGCGAGCTGCGCGCTGCGCAACCCAACCTCGCTCTGTTCCGATCGTGCAGCAGCAGCAGGGCAGCAAGCAGCAGCAGCAAGCCCCTCTGTGCCCCTCTGTCCTCTAGGTGCCCCTCTGCCCCTCCCCCTCATTTTCCAGTTTCTTGTTTCAGCCATGGGTCCGGAACGGCATTATCCGCTTGCTCGCGTGCTGCGCTCACCACCACCTCCCACCACCACCCATTACCATCAACGCCACCCACCTCCCTCACACACCACCACCACCCCTAGAATACTCTAAAACCCACGCAACGCCGTCGCGCCGGCGCGCGTCCAGCGGCTCGGGCCAAGGGAAGGCTTGCTCTACTATATAGTAGCAGCAGTAGCGCAACGCTACTCGCGCCTGCTCCTACTCTACTCTACCGTGCTCTACTCGTACTCGTAGGAGTAGGTTCGGTCGAGCGCCCTAGCTTGTCCGCTAGAACACGCCCCCGCCGTCTAGAATATTATTGTGCAGAGCAGAGCAGGCGCGCAGCACTCCTACCCTTAAGCAACGATACTCCTAGGTAGGAGTACTCCTACGGAGTAGCGCGCACACGGCCGCGTGGCCTCAGGCTCTAGAGCGGCCGGTCGCGCAGCCCACGCGCACGCAGTGGCTTGCATATCTTGGTGCCCGGGCGCCGCGCCGCGTTTTGCGGGGAAAGGGAAGGGAGTAACCATGGAGTACAGCAGTCTGGAGTCTGGGGAACGGGGGCGCGGGGTTCGTCGCGGGGTAGTGTGGTGTGGTGTGCGCCCTCCCTAGAGTAAGTGCGTACTAACGTAACGTACTCCGCGCGCTGTGGATGGCTGGGATCCTTGCTCGTTTCTCACCGCTTTGGCGGGCGTTGCGCCGCCGTGGGTGATTCCGGAAGCATGGCGTGGCGCGCGCACGCGGGCTGTTGCTGCTTGTGGGGTTGGGCGTCCGCAGCGTCCCGTTGGTGTTGTCGTTGTTGCCGTTTGTTGCCGTTGCTGCTGCTGCATGCTGCTGCTGCATATGCGATGAGGATCTCGGAGGATTGCGGTGGAGATTTGCTGGTTTAGTACAGTAGGTAGTCACACATCAATCACCATCGCATCTTGCATGTTTCACTGCCGTGTACAAAGTACAAGCCTGATCTTCTTTTTCTTCTTCGTCTGGAATGTTCGTAGATTGTTCGTTTGTTCCTAACGTACTACCTGGCGTAAACTAGCAATTGCTGAAATATCGCAGTTCTTTCCTCTCTCTCTGTGACGTGGTATCCCAAAGCAAAAATAACAACCAAAAAAACGACAGTTGCCGACGAGCGACGGAAAAACGCCAAACTTTGTGGAAAGCAGACCGTGAGACGATAACGACAGAACTCATGCCCGACCAACCGCGAATAACACCAGATAGATCCTCCAAATAGACATGTGATACCCCATCCACAAGGAAAACCCTAACCATAAACTATACTATACCGCCCATAGCAATAAAAATCCTAAGACATAAGTGTTGAAGCCGCCATTGGAATGAAATCGGGAAACCCTTTTGATTTTTTTTAGAGCCCAAAGTTGCCGTCGAGACTGACCATGCCGGCAGTGCCCGAAGGACTGAGGTCAGGGATCACCAGGCCGCGGTAAGTATCGGAGCTGTTGGAGCCAAAATCACACGCGTATTCGTCGCTTCCACTAGTCAAGCTCTCGTCCGAGAAGCTGAGCACGCTTTGTGGAGGCGGCTGATCCGTCGGCCCCACCCACATGCTGGGCGACCATGCCAGGTTAGCCTCGGCCGCCGCGGAAAGCGGGGGAACGTCGTTTAGCGCATCCATTGGCGGCCCGCCGTAAATGCTGTCGTAGATGTTCGTTGTTCCATTGTCGATGCCGCTGAGGAGGCGCTCCCACTCGTTGCTGTCCGTCTTTCCGTTGGGCGCTGGCGGGTTGATCGTGTAGGCACCAACGGTAGTGGGATCGACGCCGAAGGAGAGGTAATCCAAGTTGGGAATCGAGCCGGTACCACTGGGACGGCGGACCTTGTTTGCGGGCAAAGCGCCAAGGGAGGCGCGGTGAGCAACTGGCGACAGCGTGGGCTCAGAGCGAGCGCCAGGCTCGGAATTCACAGAGTGTATGCTGATGCCGCTCTGGTTGCTGTGCTGGAGGTTGGGCAGCGTTGCGCGACGGGCCATATCCTGCACACTTTCCTGGCTCTGGTGGCGTTGCGGTGAGAAGCGGGAAGCTATGGCCTTCAAGTGCTTCTGAGTTGACCGGATTGCGTCCTGAGGCGTGGCCGTGCTCGGCGCATTAGACGGGCTTTTTGGCGCAGCACGCTGCTCGGGCCGTGCAGTCATACACTTGGCCACACGACGGAACGCAGCGGCTCCGGGAGCAGCCGACCGATCGAGGAAGTTGTTGATGACAGCCATGAGCTTCTGGTTGTCCTTGACGAGCTTGCCATCCTGGTCCACCTCAAGACTCTGGAACATCAAGCCGAATCCGGAAACGACGAGGAGTCTATTCCTGTTCATACACAGGGAAAAGCTCAGGGTCCTCTCCTCGAGCAACTGGATGATCTGGATTATGTGCTTGCACGAAGCGGCAAGGGCCACAACAGCAGCCGAGCCCTTGCTCCCAAGGTTAGCGCAGACAGCTGGACGCCAGATGAGGGTCCGGATGTAGTGATAGACCATGGACTACTATAAGTTAGCTGGCGTGTTCAGAAGTAGATATACAGGAGAAACATACCAAAATTGGCGAACGGCTGCTAATCACATTGGTGCTTGGCTTGTCCTGTGCAAACTGAAGCTTCAGATGAGTCGGAAGAGAGTTCGACCACTCCTCAAGCTCATCAGACTGGGCCGTCAGCTTGCGGAGAGAGATATCGTAGGTTGGCGAAGCCTGGTAGTTCTCGGTAAGGATCTTGGCGATGATACGAGATACCCTGAACAGAGCAAGAGCACTGGACAGCTTGGTAAACTCGCCCGGAAGGGATGGCAGGAACCCCTTTTCGGTAACATATTCGTCATCAGCATCGACGGGATATTCACAGTGGACATCCTCCTCCTTCAAGTGCTTCGGGAGTCCGAGCTGTGCGGCGGTGAAGCTGTACAGGTTAGCAGGTGGAGCGGGCGGGTCGGGAAGAGTGGAGCTTACCAGTCAAGGGTGTACAGGGTCCAGAACACCTTCTTCCTGGTCTCACCGGTCAAAGCTCCGAGCGCAAAGCGCTTCTGAGACTGGTGGAGACCAAGGCGGTACGAGAGACTGATGGCAATACCCTTGTACTTCAGCAGGCGCGCATAGTCGGCCTTCTGCACGCAGTACATTTGCGCGAGGACAAGGCACTGCATCGTAGCCATCGAGCTGTCGTTGAGGAACGAGTCGAGAGCTGCCTGCCATTGCGCCTCAAAAGAGTCGAGGTGCGCCTTGTCGGCGGACTGCACGTGCGTTAGATATAAAGTTAGGCGTGCAAGGGGCGGCAACATACATCGCTAGAAAGTGCCGCAATACCGAACACGAGATTGAGCTGAGCAAGAGACTTCCTGTCGGTCATGGTATCGGGACTGTTGACGTACTCCTCGTACAAGCCGAGGAATGTAGGCCGGTGCAGCACTGGGAAGAGCGGCGCCCACTCCTGGAAGAAGATGTTGATCATTTGGTCAGACACCATACGCGGCGGAGCCTTCCAACACACAGGGTCTTCCCTGTATGTCGAAGGCGGCAAGTTGGTTTCCGAGTCGAGGAATCCCTCGGGCTTGATCGCGGGGAACGTCCGCCCGCTCTCTTGGATACGGCGATTGAAAGCATCTGCGCATGTTAGAAAACGTAGGAGCAATAGCGCGCTGAGACGTACCAATCAATGTCCTTCCACTCGACGTTCCGACAAAGTAGGAGTCTGCTGAGCCGTCCTCGAGGAGTAGAGGCGATTGTTGAATCTTGAAGAGGTCCTCTTTATCCACCTCTTCTTTCGGCGACGCCGGCCCAGGTGATAAGGACAAAGATTTCCGACTCGCGCTCATTGACTGGGGCGAATGCGAGTGTATCCGCGACAGCATGTCGATCTTCTCGTCCTTCTCGTCCAACAAGTCCTTCAACTCGCGGATCTCGGCTTCCAGCTGGCGGACACGCTCCTCAAGTGACTCGGTGTAGCCGCGAGGGAAGGCGCGCCTGCTCAGCTTGTCGCTAGTCTTGCACTCGAAGCCGACGTTGAGGCATTGCGAGCAGCTGGGCCGGATGCCGTCGCATCGGATCTTTTTGCTCCGACATCGGTCGCATGCCTGAGCGATTCGGGTTTGGGAGTTTCCGCCGACTTTGATGACCTTCATGGGAAGAATGCCAGGCATGGTGGGTGGTGGGTGGTGGGTGGTGAAGGCGGAGCCTCCGGAAAGTATGGCGGGTGGTCGGCTAGTGCACGCAGGTCGCGCAGGATGTGACTGGTGGTTGCGGGAAGGTGTCGGCTAAGTGTGGCAGTGTTGGTGGTGGTGGTCGTGGTCGTGTTCGAGTGTCGGCAGCCAAGGGAGATTGAAGGCTGAGGGAGTGTGGTGGTCGGCGGGTTGAGGATGTTGGTAGGTGAGGAGGGAAGATGGAGATTTGGAGAAATTATTGAGGGGAGAGAGAGGTTAGATGAATGTGCAGCGACAAGGGCGTCGAGACTAGCGAGTCTGGGGTATGGAAGTCTGGTCGAGAAATGCGGGGGTGGTGGAAGGGTAGCGAGTAATGGCCAATCAAGCGCTGCGTGTAGTCAATAGCGTCCCGTTTCCTTTTCGTCTCACAAAGCCACGAGGCGCGCGACGCTGGGCATCTTTAGCTCACTCCTCTGGAATCTTTTGTCAGTGTCGTCGACCCCCAAGGTGCTTGGATCGCCCAAAACCGTCGTGCTCAAGCTTCAAGCCGGGCCTTCTACGGGGCATCTCCTAGCCACAAGCGTAAAGATCAACGGTGATATGCAATCAACGATTCCTCATTCACCGGTGAGCCAGGCTATGGCGTCCTCTGACGTCCTGCCTCGCAAAAGTCTCGGGAAGGGAACGCAATCATAGTGGGACGCCTGAAGATCCTGGGACTGCCAAAGGCGCAGCCCTGTGTTGTCTGCTGCTCGAGCCCACGAGAGCGCCGTGAACTTTCGCTGTCGTTGCGGCGCAGTGCCCTTGAGGTCATCCGACCCCTGAAGTGCTCTGGGCCCCCTCGTCCAACACAGCCTGTCAAGTCTCGAAACCAGCTGGCCGGGTGCCCCACGAATACGTGTGTGGGCGAAGCTTCCGCGCGACCCCAGATCGCTGTCTCTTTCTGGCAATTCCGCTGCATATCCACCTGCGGCCTAAGCTCAATCAGAACCTCAACACCACTTCTCTTTGACTAGCACGACTAGGTAGCCCAGCTTTTATGATCTTTCCTTGGGCCCCCCCGTCGCCGTCGCTGCTTGTGGCCGACGACATCCCAAGTCATTGGTCAAAGACGAGCCGCTGCCCAAGCTGGCGTGATTTTGCTCGAGTACGAGCAGCTCACGTGTTCGCTGCATAGAAGCCGAGTCCAGAAAAACTGGTAATTCTTCGATAGCTGCAAGTCGCCCCAATAGTTCGAACCGCGGAACCCCGCATGTTTTCTCGCGGGAAAAGCTCTGCCATTGTGTTCGAGGCGAAAAGGTGCCAAAGTCAAAGTGGCGAGATAGGTGAGAGCCGACACCGGGCGGTTCGCCAGAGCATGCGGCAAGAGCCATGAGCTAGGGGATACGTCACCAGCCCAGTGGGCAGCCAAAGTCTGGTACGGAGATCAAGCGGCGGGATGTCCACGTTGTTGACGCCTGTCACCCGCCGTTAGCGTTCCAGTAAACAAAGGATTTTCTACCGTGCACACCGGCGTGACCAGCTTGCGATGAACGCCGGTGGGGAATGCGAGGAGGCTTGAAGACCGGCGACAAAAGTTGGCAGCGCAGGGCGTCCTAGTTCCTTTCCCAGGGTGCCAGGGTCCAAAGGGCCAACCTCATTTCCGAATCCTCGTCTCCTCTCAATCGCGCTAACGTAAGGTACAAGAGCAAACTCACTCAAACGAAGAAGGGAAGGCGTCCCCACCTCCGCGACTACAGCGATCTTGAGATTCCCGTGCGGCGACAAAGTTATGCTTCGTCCAATGGACGGATATCTTCGATGGAGGACGTGTGGCGACGATAGGGTCGAAGATTGCCTTTAACGATCCCAGATGAAGCTAGGGCATGGCTAGAAAGGCTAACCGTCAGACCGTTCGGGTAACGGCAGCTGCCCATTGCTCTTTTTAGCATGAAACAAACGAAAGGGGTCCTTTGGGTTCGAGAACTGTAGATCTGCATTACTTGCAGTTATTGCTTTGTCTTCCATCCGTGCGGCAGTGGCCTTCTGTTTGTGTCAGCTGCATATGGAGAGCAGTGAGAGCATGCAAGGTATTGTGCCCCTTTTCCCTTGACATTCATAATTTTTCCAGATATACAATGGTACGTAGCGCTGGAATTTGTACCAGGCTTTGCTCTTCTTTAGTTTGTCAGTCGAATAATACAGTCAAGACTGGTTATGACATTTGAGCTGATTAGTAGTATCTAACTGTTTAAAAGGTATTCATCGGTATGTCCGGATATGGTTTGTGTAACTTTTCGTATACTTCAGCCGGTATAGAGCGAGAAACCTCGTAGACAATGAATGCTAAAGGGAGCTGAATTGTAAACATTTTTTTTTAATGTGAAGCTGATGTCAAGCTCAAACGGTATAACCAGTTTCGACTGTAGGGCAGAGTATCTCCCACAATGTGCCGTTCATTCGCTAGTCTGTCGTTATGAGAAATCTTCCTCGGGGCCATTGTCTTCAGCCATAGCCGTCAAGTATTGTTGCACGACGTCTGTGCTCATGAGTTTCTCCTTCTCATCTTCGAGGTCTCCGTACGCCCTCTCCAAGAGATCTCTTTCCAGGCCTCTCAACCTTTCTATCAAACTCCATACTCCAGGTCTGATCTGGGTCCCTTCTCCTTTCTGAGCTGTCTGTACGTCTTCTTCGGAACCGTGTAACAGCAAAAGTTGCTTTTCCACCCGTTCTTGAAGCATAGATACGGCACGCAGTTGGAAAAGATCCCACATGGCATGGTTGCGGAGGTGGTCGACTAGCTTGTCAGATTCCACGAGTCTCTGACCGTCCCACTGTACTTGAAGTTCTCTTCCTCCGTCGGTGGTTTGGACGACTTCAAACTCTAGCCCATCCTCTTCATTTACGACAACTAGCCAGACGAAGTCACTGTACCAGTGCGTTGAAGCAGTCTTTCCCTCGGCTCTTTCGGCATCACAGAGACGGAAACCAGGCGCGGAAGTGTTTATGTGCATTTTAGCACGTTTAAGAGGATCGTCATTCGGAATATCCAGATCGAGGAAGAGCTCATGTGCTGTGTCCATAGAGTCCTCGATAAAGCCGTATGAGAAAACCATCTCACAAGCTCCTTTCTTGTCGCCATAGCTACACAACAAAATTTTAGTGATTCCCATAATGTCGAGAGTAGAGTTGATAGCCTTACGTTATAGTGATCTCATCGCCCTTCTTCAACTTCTTTCCATCTCTGAGGAGGAGTGCACCATTACCCTCAGAATCTGCCTCGTAGAGGGCAATGGTCGCTTCGCCACTTGAATGGTTGGCCATGTCAATGCAGGGAACCATGCTGTCGCCTATTCCGGGAAATTCCAGTGCGCGAGAGCGGTACATGGCATCCACCTGAAGCCAGTCATCAAAAGAGAGGTTTCCATCCACATCATCCCACCATTCCTCCGCGCACCAAGCTATGTTGTTTGTTGCAGAGCGCAGTTTTTCAAACTCTCTATTAAGACTGTTGAGCTTGGCTTCAATGGCTGGCTTTAGTGTAGTGCCGATGAGAAGTTCGCGCTCTTCCTCTGTCCAGAATGTCGGTAGAAGTTCGTCGGGTAGGAATTTAACATATCTAAATCGCTCGTTACTACCGATTGCATAAAGGGTAGCAGCACATGGGTCATACTCTGTCAGTGGATTATGTACACCAATCTTGCCTTTGATAGCTGGACAGCATGCAGTAGCTTGCATAAGAAGGAAAACTAGAATTGATATCCTGGCTGTCTGAAACAAGACTCAGCCATTTCATCCATATTAGGAAATGCAAGACAATACGACAGGTAGTCAAATGGGTTGGACTTGAGAAGGCGAATGTGGGAATAATCTTTAACTGAGTAAAACATCGTCAAAGCTCTCTTGCACCGTCACTCAGACGCAATAGGAGTCAAAATAGGAGCATGCTGGGGCCAGGGGGCTGAAACAATCCGCGCTTACCCTTCCGAAATCGTCTAGTGCGTCTAGCACCTCCCGAAGGTGCTGGTCTGACTTTGCATGCACGCGCACAGCCTCGAGAGAAATCACGAGGTCGTGAGGAATGATCATAAGAGGTTCTTCATTGCCGCCAGCTAGATCTCTTTCCGCAATGACGGTGGAACCTCGGTGCTCGAAGCCGGGGAGAGGCCCAACCGAGACAGCATTGAAACGAACGTCGTTGAACTCCGCCCACGGTCTGAGGGCAGACGTCGAAAGCTTGAGCCAGCCTTCGGATCGACCCCGTCTGATCATCGTGGACGATAAGGCTGAGATTAGCGAACGGTAGGGACGCGCCTAGATTGTTGGGCGGCCAGAGTCGCGTGCTCGAAAAAGACGGGACTGGCGCGTGAACGAAGGTGATAGTTGTCTAGTCGGCGTTGTTGTCAAATTGAAACGGGTCTAGACTTGTTGACGTCAGGTGGGCGCAGACTGGCAATGCCTAAAGTTGGAACTTTGGGGGTTGTCAGGCGGCTTTCTTGTTTTGACGACGCGAGTAGGCGGTGAGGCCAGACGGTGTAGACGCGTCCGTGTAGCGCGAACGCGCTCCGCACGGGCAACCGAGGGCTTAGGAGTTGGGGGCGATTGGGCGGCTTTCTGACAGGCAAAATCAGGCGCGGGGACGAGAGTGAGCCTCGCGTGTCCAGCGCTTGGTGGCAGTGATGCGTGTCGTGAAACGCCCTGCCAAAAAAGCCGTGGCAGTGTGCTCTTCCCTAGCAACCGCTGGCCCGCTAACGCCGTGCGCTAAGCCCGAACGGTCTGCGCTAGCGAATCCAACCATAACATTGCATCAAGCTAAAGGTCCACGAGTATCCCATTCTCCCTCCTCCCACAACAACGACCATTCCACCACATCTTTAGGATTATTCCTCTGTGTTATTCCCCGCCAGAAGGGTCGTGGGACATTCGCCTCGGTGCTCGCTTCTCCATCCCAGCACCCTCCCCAGCCCCGCCCCAGCCCCCCGATAAACAACACCCGGGCCCGCGGAGAGCGCGTCAACCATCCCTCACCCTCAAGTCACATCAGAAGCAGAGCGCGCCCTTTGGCCATGCCGTCGACAGCAACCATGGATGAGTCGCGTAGCAACGCGACCAGCTACGGGCAGATCATCGAGTACATACAGGGTATGCCAGCCTCCTCTTTCCCCGCACCAAAACACCAAAATCATCCTAACTCGACTCTTGATAGACCGTCTTTACTTGGCCTCGTACACTCACCCGCCCAACGCGCATACCCCCTTCCCGTATCCCGCCGCGAAGCAGAGCAGGTCTCCCACCAAGCGCTCCTCGAGAGCCACGCAGGCCCCCACCGCTGTTAAGAAGCTCAACCCCCCTGTCTACTTTTCGATCGACCGTAAGCTTCTGTACAATGCTTTCCACGCCGACTTTGGTCCGCTGCACATCGGTCACCTTTACCGTTTCGCTGTTCAACTGCATGAAGTCCTGGGCGACCCTGCCAACGAGAACAGGCCAGTCGTCTTTTGGTGTCATGCCGACTCGAGAAGTCGCGCAAATGCCGCTTGTCTGCTCGCCTGTTACATGGTTCTCATTCAATCTTGGCCCCCTCACCTTGCTCTCGCGCCTATTGCTCAGATGGATCCTCCTTGCATGCCCTTCAGAGATGCGGGGTACAGCCAAGCCGACTATGTTCTTACCATTCAAGATGTTGTTTACGGTGTATGGAAGGCAAAGGAAGAGGGTATTTGCAGCTTAAAAGACTTTAGCCTTGAGGAGTATGTCAACCCAAACCCTACAGTCTCTTCTTTGCTGACTTTTGTTCCAGATACGAGAGGTATGAGCGCGTTGATATGGGCGACTTTAACTGGCTTACGCCGGATTTCCTCGCTTTTGCATCGCCTCAGCACCAGCCTGCTCAGGTGATCCCGCCTACGCACAAGCTTTACGAGTCGGTACCTAAGACGATTTCTGAACTTGAGGTGGCCGACATCCCGACCCCGTTTAAGAATGTCCTGCACCACTTCTCAACCCGTAACATTGGTCTTGTCGTCCGTCTCAACTCACCTCTGTACTCTCCTACCTACTTCTCTGCTCTTGGCATCCAGCACCTCGACATGATCTTCGACGACGGCACGTGCCCGCCTCTAAACCTTGTCCGGAACTTCGTCAACTTGGCACATGAAATGATCACTGTGCGCAACAAGGGCATTGCGGTGCACTGTAAGGCTGGCCTTGGTCGCACTGGTTGCTTGATTGGCGCATACCTGATTTACAAGCACGGTTTCACGGCCAACGAGGTTATTGCTTTCATGCGTTTCATGCGTCCGGGTATGGTCGTTGGTCCCCAACAGCACTGGCTGCACCTCAACCAGGGTACTTTCCGCGAGTGGTGGTACGAGGATTCGATGATGGCGAAGCTTGCTGCGATGTATCCGTCGACCCCGACGAAGGCTTCGCACAGGCAGCGCCTTGCCAGCAATGGCCAGACCTTTACTCCTCCAAACGGAACCCACAAGCGTGCGGCCCTTGGCGAGATCAACTCCAACGACCAGCGTACGTCGTCGATGAACCAGGGAATACACGACGAAAATCTACCTGCACCCACGCCAGGACAGCCGCGTAAAACCAGTAAAATATACGGTACCGGCAGTCGACACCAATCACCTCGACGTACTTACGAGAATGATCCACCTCTTCCTACAGAGTCTGAATCTGAAGAAGAGCATCAACTCCGGTTACTGGCGAAGAGGAGTGTATCAAGGTCTCCACAAGCAAAATCCCCTTCTGCGAAAACACCACTTGCCCAAAGTAATAGTAGTAAAAGGCGAGCGGTGAGTTGTACGACAACTGCCACAATGACTACGACCACTGTGTGGAATGGCAATGAGAGCGATGTCGAGAACCACGCACCAGCACCCAAGACACCATCTACGAAAAGTGGCAGCGGCGCAGGTGCCATCAGTGTCGGCAAAACCAGAAGTCCTACCAGGCGAGGTACCGATGCTAGCAAGGCGGGGGTGAGAAAGACGAGTGGTAGAGTCGGGAGTATGGGCAACGGTACCAGGGTCAAATCGGCGAATTGACCCTAGTGCCGAGCATGGCTGTTGACGAATACCTTGAGCAGAGATCTCGGCGTTCGCATTGCCAATGGCTCCGGAAGTCTCGTCACTTCCGCCACCACTGCATTCCGTCTGCAGGTGAATGTCTTTTCACAAGTTCTCGTTCGAGACTTGATGATACGAGGGAGGATTATTTGAAGCGACTCAGTTCAGCCGACTAGTCGAGCGTTCAAGCGCGCGTTGTCTATGCTCTATATATAGAGCTATTTGTTTTTCCGAATGACACGGGCGGGGTTGTAGGCGTTACAACTGGGAAGGATTTGCTCTTTTGGCTTTCTTTTTTCTGGCAATGGCTTAGTTTGCTTTGTCACGTCGTCCCTTCTATTCTGTTAGCACGTAGGGATGGTCTTATTGTTTGTGGGTCCTGGGAAGGTCTTGCTTCATAGTCATTGTTTGGGCGTCATTCATGGTACATGACGGTTAATGAGAGCGCATACACTTGTTGCATTTGATGGGTCCTTGACTGTTTTCGTTGCTTGTACCTTTTCTTTCTAGAGTCTTAATCGAACATTGCTAGCATCGGAAGTAAAACTGCACAGGAACCTGAGGCCTTTAACGTCAACGCAAACAAATCATGCGGACGTCAAGAGATAAGGCCGTGTGAAACCTAGACAATACAGTCCAGGGTCGGGGTTGTAGCGCTTGCTCAAGCTACTTGGGAACAACAACAATCTAAAAATATGTTTGAAGCGAAGTAGTATGAATTAGGTGTCGGATTCTTTGTAAACAACAGCGCGGGAGTGGATGGCGTCTCATCCGCCCAGGCCGACCGCCCGCCAGACACTAAACCGCATTCGTCGCCGACCTTGGCAAGTCAACCTCCATCATCGACCGCCAAGCAAGCACGCCGCAACGCGCTCCGCAACAACCACACCGCACGACATGACCATCACCGAGACGCTCAAGGAAGCTGTGGGCCTCGGCCACGGCCACAGCACCCCCTCCGGCCGTGAGTCCCACCCCTCCGAGCTCGCGGGCAGGCGCAATGGCAACCGCGAGCGAGGGCCGCGCACGCTAGCAGCAGCACCACCACCACTAGAGCTCCGGAGTGAACGCTACCGAGCCGGGCTGAACTGAGATCAATTGGACTGACCCGGGGCCTTTGCAAACATAGCTGCCACGCGCGAGGAGATGTCCGCCGCGAAGCTGCCGATCCCGTACCGCGACAGCTGCGCGCACCTGCTGATCCCGCTGAACCGCTGCCGTTACGAGGAGTACTACCTTCCGTGGAAGTGCGAGGTATGACACCATACGCCCCCTCCCATCAAGAAAGAGAAGCGGAGAGGAACAGCGCTCGCGCTGCCCTTCAATGCCTCCTAGGAGCATTGGAGGCTCGCGGGCCAAGCGAGTAAAAGCGAGAACTTGGGGGCTGAAGCGTTTCAATTTGTCGCAGGACGAGCGCCACACCTACGAGAAATGCCAGTACGAGGAGTTCAAGAAGCGGGTTGCCAAGATGGACGAGCTGAGGGCGGCGAAGAACGGCGCGAGGAGCAACTGAGCGCAAGAGTGGACGTGGCTGGAGAGAGGGACTGGGCGAGCTATATTGATGGACGGCGGTATACCTCCGTTTCTTGTCGAATCGAGCCTCGAGCGGGCGGCTACCTGTATATTCCATCCCGTCTCGGCGGCGCCCCCGAAAATCAAGACTTCGATTTCTCTGCGCACAGCGGAAGGCTTTGCATTCGTTTGTGCTCGCTGATGAGGAGCAGCAGGCTCGAGAGTTTGACCCCTGACCTCGTCGGTGAAACGAGGCACCGAAAACATGCATATGGATCATCGAAGGCCATGAGGCCGGTAGATAAGGTCCAAGGAATTTTTACTTTGACCGACCGCTTCATTTATCGCAGTGAATTTTCAAATATTGTCTGACCGAAAAGTCTACCATTATCTGGTTATTAGATGACTATTTCCAACAATCCCCCAAGCCTGTTCTGTTCATTAGATGGTATCTCGATATTGTCTCCTCCAACCCGTCGCCCTCCTATATACACCAGGCGTGCGATTTACAGCTTGGCCCTGGGGCGTTCCTCTTCTGCTATCTCCTTCTGGGCCTGCTCTTTTAACGCCTTTCTGAGTATCTTTCCGCTCTGTTTTATAACCGTCAGTCAACTGTTTGCAAGCGCGTTCGGACAGCTACTTACCGGGTTCTTGGGGATAACGTCGCAGAACCTAATCCCACCAACCAAGCGCTTGGTCCTTGAAACCTTCTTGTTCAAGAACTCATGCACTTCGTCGGCAGTGACGCTGCGGCCTTCCTTTCTGACAACGTATGCGCGGGGCAACTCTTCGCCCTTTATCGTCACGCCGATAACGGCAACGTCCGCGATGCCCGGATGCTCCAGGAGCAAGAACTCCAGCTCTGCAGGCGCGACCTGGTTGCCCTTGACCTTGATCAACTCCTGTTTGTTTGCAAGGTTAGTAAATTTATTTCCAGGCATTGAGTACGCAGCTTAACTGCTTCCATACCTTCTTGCGGTCCACGATGAAGAAGAAGCCGGCCTTGTTGATGCGCGCAATGTCCCCCGTCTTGAGCCAGCCGTCCGCCGTCAACGTCTCCGCCGTCGGCCCCGGCTTCCTCCAGTAGCCCTTCATGATGTTGGGCGCGCGGATCCACAGCTCGCCCGCCTCCTCGCGCGGCAGCTCCTGCCCGTTGTCGTCTACGATCATGGCCTCGCAGTTGGGGGCCAGCTCGCCGACGGAATGCGAGTCGGAGTAGGCGTTGGGGTGGTAGCCGGTGACTGTGCAGGTTGCTCTGAGCGTTTGTTAGTAGGACAGTCGTTAGGATGTATAAAAGTAAGCAGGCAGTGTGTGTGCGTGGACGTACTCGGTCATTCCCCAGCCTTGCTTGATGTTGACTTGCCCCTCGGGCCACAGCTTCTCCAGCTCCGCGCACACCTCCCTGCTGAGTGGCGCTGCTCCGCTGACGACTCTTTCGACGCAGCTCAGATCGAACTGCTTGGTCGCGGGGTGCTTAGCCATGGCCACAACGACAGGCGGCACGAGGGTCAAGTCCGTGATGCGGAACTTGTGCGTATACTCGAGCATCTTGATGAAGTCGAACTTCTGCATCAGGTAGACAGGGATCTGGCGCATAGGGGCAGCGACGCAGAAGATAGTCTGGCCCATGGCGTGGTACAGGGGCAGGAAGCAGAGCAGCTTCTCGCGCTTCGTCTTGGTCTCGTAGTTGACGTCGAGGCGCCACACGTGCATCGTCTGCTCCGTGTTGGCGACGTAGTTGCGGTGCGTGATCTCGACGCCCTTGGGCACGCCCGTCGTCCCGGACGAGTAGTTCAGCGCGATGGTGCGGTCGAGCTGCGCGCGCGTCGTGAGCCGCTCCCACGCGAACGAACGCCCCTCCTCTTCCCCCGCCAGCAGCGCGCTCCAATGCCGCACTCTGCCGCCCGCAGCCGCCTTGCCCGTCCCATCCATCGTCGCGTACCCGCCAGCATCGAAAACGAAGACAGAGTCCTCAGCCAAGCCGACGCTGCGCGCCGCCTCCAGCCCCGTCTCCAGACTGGCCTCGGCGCAGATGAGGAACCGCGCCCCGGAGTCCTGCAGCTGGTACGCCAGCTCGCGCGGCACGTAGGAGGGGTTGGCGCCCGTGAAGACGCCCCCCGCCATGATGACGCCCAGCACCACCACGGGGAAGAAGATTGTGTTGCCGCTGAAGAGCAGGACGCGGTCGCCAGGCTGGAGCCCCGCGCGCTGCAGCCCCGCGGCGAGCCGCTGCGCCCATAGCCGGTAGCTCGTGAATGTGAGGTGGTAGGCGTCTGGCTTGGCGGCGTCGATGATGGCGGGTTTGGTTGCGAGTGGTGTGGTGGGCGATTGGAAGACGTAGGTTGGTAGGTCCACATCTGGGATTTGGCAGCGCCAGCGCGATTGGACGGGCATTGTTGTTGTTGTTGTGGGTGCTTGCTTGCTTGCTTGCTCGGTTCTGTCCTCCTGGTGGTGGGGGAGGTGCTTGGTGGATGGGATGGGATGGGGGGGGGGGGTTCAGGATTGGAGCCGCAGCAGGCAGTGATGTGAGGGTGGGGGAGGCCTGGACCGGGGAGTTTATAAACGCCGGATCATGCACTGGGGGTAGGGGAGGGCGGAGCAGACGAGGTGCATGAACCCGAAGAGGGATTCTAGAAGCCGTGGGTGGAGACGATGGTGGAGCTCAAGAATGCACAAAGTTGGAGAGTGATGACGACGAAGGGTAGAGTAGACGAAATAAGTACGAAAGAGAAAAAAACCAAGACTCTGAAAGAAAGGGCGAATTAGGTACTTGAATTAGGTGCGGATTTAGGCGATGTTGATAGCTACGGCCTTTACTCTTTCTTCCAATCACCACCGGTAGTCCAAGATACAGTTGCGGGGACGCAATGTGGAGAACAGCCGTGCAGCCGAGGCATCATCGCTTGCAGGGCTGAGCATGGCACAGCAGCGTACGAGAAAGAGGCAGAGTGAGGTCTTTTTTGCAGCGGAGGCTCGGTGGAGCATCAGGCCAGAAGGGCAGCCAACGGAGATGACGACGCAAGTAGCACAGAGCTAGGCGTGCTACAATGGGGATACGACTGTTTGAGGAGCGCTTCCAGGTGTGCTCCGTAGAGTAGCCGTAGCGGACGCTTAGTGCAGGGGGGGGGGCGAGTACGTACTTGGTCTTCTCGGCCGTAGCAAAGGGCGGAGGTCCCAGAAGACGACAGGGTCGGGGAGGGCTGCTTTTTGCAGCTGCTGCATTGGCTGTGCTACGCACCTACTCCGGTAGCACTGCCGACAGCTGCGAGGTGCTATCAGTTTGCGTCGTGTGCAGCGAACTCGGCTCTGCAGACCCCTCTCTACTACACGGCACACAACAGCCGTCCACGCGCGCTTGTAAATGCAGCTCTGGGTAGCACTGCCGTTTAGACTGCATCATTGATTGCCAGATGCGGGAATACCGTCAACGTCGTCGCTGGCCTAGTAGGTAAGACGTCGGGACCAGCTCGGAGTGCGCGGAAGCGAGGGATGCGTCGTATGGTAGTTAGTAGTGAGTAGCGAAAAAAAAAAAAAAGAAAGAAAGAAAGAAAGAAAGAAAGACAACGTGGCAGGAGAGGAGGCAGTTCCAGCTAGATTGGTAGAGACGAGGTTGAGCGTTTACGATTGAGAGAGTCAAAGGGCGTCGACTAGTGGCTGACATCGGCTTTGGTGTCGATGGGGGGTCGATGGGGTCTGGCACGGCCACAAGCGAGCTGCTCCCTCCTCCTCGTCTCCTCGTCTCAGGTCCGCAATCCTGTAACAGGCAAACCATCCAAGCCGCCCGCGCGCATTACCTCCTCGGAGGGGCCATGGGGGGCCGATCAGAAAGCCCAGGGGGTTCGGGACGACTCGACCGAGCATGGGCCCTGACGGTCCGCGTCTGAATGCCTTTAATGCCTAGTTCCCGATCAGCATCCACTCGAACCACACTCTGCCCGCGCGACTCAACAACTGCGTCCTTTCGGCCGTGATCGGTCGCACTCGCACTGCCCAGAGGGCCTGAGGGGACAACCACACGCCACCACCTTGCTCCTCCTCGCTGAGCCAAGTCACAGCTACTCACCGCGCGATTTTATCTTCGCTCCAGTATAGACTGCTTCTACCTGGCCTTGGGTAAGCTTATTGCTAAATCTCTCGACAAGGAAGGCTATATGAGGATCTTCGACTCCTTGTGCTGCTCTTCCGCCTCTGAGCTCGCTATGATTGACCTTCTGAGACTGAGCCGACGTTAACACAGTTTCATTGGGCTATACCTCAGCCTGACCGTCGAACTACCGGCCATGTCATTGGCTGAAGTCCCCTCTGACATCAAAGAAATTAGCATCCGCACCTCTCCCAAACACTTCAACTCTTCTCCTGGAGACATCGTTGCCACATCTGGATACACGTGCTTTCCGAATTTTCGCCTCAGCTTACCACTGTCCCGGAACCGCGTCCCAGACACCACCAACACTGTCCGTTTTGGGCAACTGGCTGGTCAAATCCACGTCCTGAAACTCGCTGTGATGCTTCAAGATGCTTGGCCTTGAGGCACACTCCAGCCGGATCGTCCTGCGATATGCCTTTCGTAGTAATCTCTTCCTGATCTCACACAGCTATGATTGATGCCAAGGTTTTGAGTGCGCCGGGAAACGGCTTGGCTCTCCAGATTTCCTGGCAGATGGTGGCTGGTATCATGCGCCACAGCTGAGCTTAATGTCGAGCATTATCTGTGGTGTCTGAAGCCTGGATATATAAGAATGGTTGGAAATCTGCAACACCACCACCACCATCCATCAAACATCCGCTCCCATCTTTTTCCATATCTCTATACAGGGCTAGTCCTTTCTTGCGCCGGTCGCCTAATTTTCTTGATACACTCTTTTCCGTTGTTTGTTTAGTCTTATTAACGCTTTATATTCTCTACCTGCCCATTAGACTTCACGATGCATCACTCCGCGAGTTTCGTCATTGCCGCGTTAGCTGCGCAGGCCTCGGCACATGGAGTGATTACGGAGATCCAGGGAGCCAACGGCGTCAAGATGCCCGGGCTGTCAGGTATGTTTTCGAACACAGGACAACAGTGCATTTTTTCGTTTCTAACCTCAGCAGTCATCGATAACACGCCGCGCGACTGCGCCTCGCCCTTCTGTGGCTCAGAGGCCGACACCTCCATCATCCGCGACGACGAGCTGGGAACCGACGCGGCCAGCGCGCTCGGCCGCACCCCAGACGGCGGGCCCGTCGACGCCGCCAAAGCCATCTCTTCCTTCTTGGGCAACTCGGACGACTCCACTGAGGGCGCGTCGAACGAGAAGCGCGGCCTGCTCGACGGCCTCCTTGGCGGCGGTGACAGTGGTGGCGGCAGCGACGCTGGCGGCGATTCTGGCGACAAGGGCGGCCTTCTCGGTGGCCTTCTTGGAGGCAATGGCGGCGACAACGCCAACTCCTCCGGTAGCGGTGGTGGCCTCCTTGGCGGCCTTCTTGGTGGTAAGGGCGGCGACTCTGGCCAGGGAGACTCTGGCAGCGGTGGTGGTCTTCTCGGCGGCCTCCTTGGTGGCAAAGACAATGCCGCCGCCGCCGACGCTGCTGCTGGCGACTCCGCCCAGAACAAAGGCGTCCTCAGCGACCTTCTCGACGGCGACGATGCCAACTCCACCGACAAGAAGGGCCTCCTCAGCGGTCTTCTTAGTGGAGGCGACGACGGCAACTCCACCGACAAGAAGGGTCTGCTCAGTGGCCTCCTTAGCGGCAACGGCGACGGCAACTCCTCCGACAAGGACGGCCTCCTCAGCGGCCTTCTAGGCGGCGGTGGTGGTGACGACGCCGGCGGCGACAAGGGCGGCCTCCTCAGCGGCCTTCTGGGCGGCGACAAGGGTGGTTCCGGCGGCAGCGGCGGCGACGACAAAGGCGGCCTCCTCAGCGGTCTCCTTGGTGGTGGCAACGGCGACTCCAAGGACGCTGCTGCTACTGCTGCTGCCAAGCGTGGCCTCGTTGACGGCCTGCTGGGAGACTTGGGCCTCAATGCTGACACCAGCGGCAACGACGAGGCCAAGAAGGCCGATTTCGCCACGAAGCGCGGTCTCGTTGACGGCCTGCTTGGTGATCTCGGTCTCAATGCCGACACCGACAAGTCCGCTGATGCTTCTGACTTTGCTACCAAGCGCGGCCTTGTTGATGGCCTTCTTGGTGACCTGGGCCTGAACACCGATACTAGTGGCGATGCTGAGGCTAAGAAGGCCGACTTCGTTACCAAGCGTGGCCTTGTTGACGGTCTTCTCGGTGACCTTGGCTTGAATGCCGACACTGACAAGTCTGCTGACACGGCTGATTTCGCCACGAAGCGCGGCCTCGTCGATGGTCTGCTTGGTGACTTGGGCCTTAATGCCGATACTGAGAAGCCCGCTGATACTTCTGATTTCGCTACTAAGCGCGGTCTTGTCGATGGTCTTTTGGGTGACCTTGGCTTGAATGCAGACACTGACAAGTCCGCCGACACTTCTGACTTTGCTACCAAGCGTGCTAAGCGCGGTCTCGTCGACGGTTTGCTCGGTGACCTCGGTCTCAACGCAGACACCGAGAAGTCCGCTGATGCATCTGACTTTGCTACCAAGCGTGGCCTTGTTGACGGCCTTCTTGGTGACTTGGGCCTTAACGCCGATACTGAGAAGTCCGCTGACACTTCCGACTTTGCTACTAAGCGTGGCCTTGTCGACGGTCTGCTGGGCGATCTTGGTCTCAATGCAGACACCGAGAAGTCTGCTGATACTTCTGATTTCGCTACTAAGCGTGGTCTCGTTGATGGCCTTCTCGGCGATCTCGGTCTCAACGCGGACACTGACAAGTCTGCCGACACTTCTGATTTCGCTACTAAACGTGGTCTCGTCAGCGGTCTGATTGGTGACCTTGGCCTGAACGCCGACACCAGCAAGTCTCAGGAAGCCGGCAGTACTGTTTCTAAGCGTGGCCTCGTTGACGGCCTGCTGGGCGAACTCGGTCTCAATGCTGTGGACAGCAACGCAGGCCAGTCTGAGGGCTCCGAGGTCCAGGCTAACAAGCGTGGCCTTGTTGGCGGCCTTCTCGGCGACCTTGGCCTTAACGCGGACACCGGCAACTCTCAGGGCTCCGACAACTCCCAGGGCTCCGAGGTCCAGGCTAACAAGCGTGGCCTTGTTGATGGCCTCCTTGGCGACCTGGGTCTTAACGCTGATACCGACAAGTCTGCTGATGCCTCCGACTTCGCTACTAAGCGTGGCCTCCTTGACAACCTCCTCGGTGGTCTTGGTGGCGGTTCTAGCAACGTCAAGAAGGCGGAGGGCACTGAAACCCCCGCTGGGACCTCGGAGCAGGGTGTCCTCAAGGCTGCAGGCACTGGCGCCAAGTCCGGCCTGCCGACTGCGGAAGACGACGGCACTATCAGCATGACTTTCCACCAGGTCAACCAGGACGGCGCGGGAGCCTTGAGTGCCGCCATCGACCCGTCTTCTGGCGGCACCGACCCCGACGCCTTCCAGGATGCCGAGATCACCCAGGACGTGCCCGGCCTCGGCAAGACGGGGATTTCTCTCGCTGCGAAGACCGACTTCCCGATCAAGGTTAAGATGCCCGAGGGCATGAAGTGCTCTGGCACGGTCGGCGGCGCCAAGAATGTGTGCATTGTTCGCGTCAAGAACGACGCCATTACAGGTAAGCTTTACGAAAGCCCCAATCTATTTTTTTTTAAAAAGTGCAGTTGCTAACGCGGAAACTAGGTCCGTTTGGTGGCAGCGCTGCTTTCACCCAGAGCACGGCCGGCCAGAAGCGCGCCGTCGACCACAACCTCAGCAAGTTCCACTTCACGCGCGGCATCCTCGGCAAGCCCAGCCTGGAGTAAACGCATCAGTGATTTGGCAAAAAATGGCTTTTTCATAAACAAACACTTTGCTTTCCTTACATACGAGGACCGCTGGTCGATCAGCGTAGCTTTAAGCCGCCGCTACAGCCCAGGCCTACGCCGACGCCGAGGTGTCCGTACCGCGTCGGCGAAAGGCGTGCATATGGCCGACAAAGATTCCACGGCTTTGTAGCGGCGGCATTTCTATTCGCGGTGGGACGGCCTGTTTGGTCGTGATGGATTGCGTCGTTTTCTTCTTTGTAAGAGGACAGTTTTCCTAGTGCAGCAGATAGCAGCTCCACCAATGCCCAGGATGGCTTTAAGGATCTCTGTTGTAGCGATGTCCTTGTGGGGCATGGCTATCCGTTCATGGCTGCGCGGTAACACATCTCACTGTCTTCTGGAGATGGTCGGCTACTTGCCGAGCAGATTACAGTAGTCATGAGACAAGGAATTCATTGCTGGACTGGATTGTTCAGTAAAAGAATTATAAAGAACGTCTTGGTTCGATTGTTTGTTTGCTTCATTTGTGTGTTTAAAAAGATGTTTGTCTGTCTATTGAAAGGATTTCAGCACGAATGTTTAGAGGACACCAACCTTTAGACTTCAGTGTTTGCGCGTCTATGGAGAAGTTGCTTTGACTCCATGGGATGAGAACGACTCATCTGTAGGAATAACTTCTTTCCCATAGATGGGATTAACATCAACTCCTCTCCCCAGAAGAATATTTTCATACGTCTGTACAAGGAGAGTGTCGTAGGCTTGCGACAGCCAGACACCCACCACCCTTTACTCACACGGCGTACCTCAGTGTCACTTAACACGCACGCACGCACTAACATATTAGGGTAACGGCAGGTGGGTATACAAACGCACCTTCCCAAGACGCACCTTCCCAAGACGCACCTTCCCAAGACGCACCTTCCCAAGCAGCACAATTCCCTCCAACCGCAACCAACCAACTTCACCTCCACGCCATCACCTCTTACCACCACAACCACCACAACCACCATAATAATGGCTACGACACGCTCCTTCGAAATCAAACAAACCCCCAAAACAGGCACGGGGATCATAGCCACGGCGCCCATCCCCAGCGGCACGCTCATCCACGCCGAAGCGCCCGCAATCACGATCCCGTACCCGCAGGAAAGCTGGCTCAAGCGCAGCCTAGCCATCATGGGCGCCGCGCAGCGCCTCCCGGCAGAAACCCAAGAACAATTCTTCGCGCTCAACGTTAACGCCGCCACCAGAGCCGCCTGTAAGAATTTGTTCGGGAAGCTGCTCGCGCAGGCGGAGAGCAAGGACCCGGCGCTATGGCAGGAGCTGCAAGCCCTGGAGCCAGATGAGCGCGAGGCCGCTGCCCAGTGCTTCGTCAGCGCGAACGTCGTGTTTGCCGGGAACAGCAAGCCGCTGGGGGCGCTGGGGCAGGGGCACTGGGCCGGGGCCGAGAACGACAGAGTGGGCGACGAGTGGGGCGACCGCGGCGACGCAGACGCCCTCTTCCTGACGGCGGCGCGCTTCAATCACTCGTGCGTCGCGAACGCGCATCTGAGCTGGAACCCCGCGACACGCCGGCTGCACGTGCTCGCGAAGACGGATATTGCCGCCGGCGACGAGGTCTACGTCAGCTACCGCGGGCAGGCGCTGTCGGTGCTGGGGTGCGACCAGCGCCAGTTGGTCCTGGTCAAGAAGTACGGCTTTCTGTGCCTTTGTGCCGAGTGCTGCAAGAAGGGCCCCGAGCTCAAGCGCTCGGATCTCGTGCGTAAGGTTGCGAAGAGCTTGCTTGAGCGGTATGGTGGCGTGCCTGAAACGGGCGTCGAGCGCAGGGCTGCTATTGAGAGCTTGGGTAAGGCTGAGAAGGAGTTGTGGAATGTGGATGTTATGAGCGTGGCGCATGTGTGAGTTGTTTTGCTTTTACTTCTTCGTACGTTACCAATTGACATGCCTTTGCTGACGGCGATCTAGCAAAATGAACCTCAGCAAGCTCTACGTGGCCGAGGGAGATGTGGAAAAAGCCCAGGAATGCTGTCTAGAGGCCTGCCGCATCTTCAAGACGTGCCTGGGCAAGGACAATCCCGTGACGGTGTCGGTCGTCAAGTCGTTGCTGGCCTGTCGTCGGGGACCGTTTATCCGCGAGCTGTTGGTGGCATCGCTGGGATATACGGAGGAGGAGCTTGGGATGGATGAGGTGGGCGATGAGGTGGGTGAGGTGGATGATGAGGCTGTTTGATTCGCGGTGAATGGGCGTTCGTTAGGCGTCGGTTAGGTGCCAGTGAGGGGTATTCTTCTCTTTCTTCTTTCTTCTTTCTTTCCGATACCCAAACTCAGGCCTTTGGGTGCTGGTGTAGACCCATAAGGTAGTATTCTCACAACAGTAACAACAGTAACAACAGTAACAACAATAACAACAGCAACAGCAAAAGCAATAAAAGCACCCATTCACACTACTTTCCTCCTGTTCCAAAATCCCCTCCAAAATAAATCCCACAGTTTCCAGTTTCCAGCTTCCACCACACCACACCACACAACAAAGCACTCCCCACCGGGCACAGTCCTAACGCACTTAACGGTCGGAACCACGCATGCCTCTCTGACTCTCTCCGCCTCAACCATCTCTCATCCGACCAGTCCCCCACAAGACCAGCAGCACGCATGCCTTGATTCAATCGCCCATCCATCGACGACAAAGCCATTATCCAGTGCCCCAAACCCGTCAAGTCCGTGCCTCGAACTCGTCGAGTCCTCAAGTCACATCAGCGAGCAATTAGCTCGCGGCTCTGCAACGCACGGTTACGGAAGTAACCGCACCCGGTGGCCTAAGGCTACTTACAGCGGAGGGGTTGAGTTTGCTCCTCGAAATCTATATACGGCCTAGCTTTAGCCTTTCCGTGGCAGGTGGAATAAGGTATGCTGTCTGTTTTGAGGGCACTTTCTGTAGATTTCCTTTTCTTTTTCCTTTTCGCTAGTTATTCTCTTTGGTTGGATTTGACCATAATGGTAGGACGTCCATGTTTGTATCTACAAGAATACTTTTTGCGCCACTTTCTTTGCTATGTGCGAACTACTGGCCACCACCGTGCACACGCGGTTGAGTAACTATACAAACGCGTCATGGAGGGTGGGTCCACTGTTCTTTAAAGCGGAACATGAATATACAAAACCCAGCTGAGAAGGTCTCTATCATTTTCATTTAGGTAACCTGAAGACGTTTTCTGACCCACTGGGGCTTATGCGTCTTTTGAGTGAAGAACCTTTTTAGACTTGTCATAGGCGGAAAGCTTTCGCATGGTACCCTTCACAAGTAAAGTATTTGGTGCTGATGTCGTTCGCCAGCGTTGTTCGTCCTCGGTGCAGAGGAGTACTATAATCCACTGATAGTAGGTGTCACCACTGTCGTACAATAGTCTGTTAGGTTACACTCAGCCAGCCTATCTACTACTGCGATGATATTCCACATTCTCGGGTGCCTTGTATTGTAATGGCTAGTTCTTTCATCGTTGTTCCTTCCTTGCATTGCAAGACTTGATGCAATGGAAGACATCGACTTGGCCTTGAGGTGGATATGTGAACTAAAGCTCATTCGGGCATATGATTCCAGGAACTCGAGACTGCAGGCTTGACGCCGCGCGGTTTTGTTAGAAGCGGGATAGTGGTGTGGGTGTGTTTAGGAAGAAGTTTCTAGAGACGAAGACTTCTTGTTAAGCAACAGTGGTGGTTGGCCATCGTTACCGCATCAGGAAATGCCTCGGTCCTCGGGCACTAAACATTACCCCAGACGCCCAAGCTCCCCCCTACAACAACAACAACAACAACAACAATGCCCTACGTCTCCTCCTCCACCACCACCACCACCACCTACCCTCTCTCACCATGACCTCCCCCACCACCAACCCCCCAAGAGCCATCCTCTTCGACATTGGCGGCGTAGTCGTGCGTGCCCCCTCCCTCACCACCACATCTCGCCTAACCACCTACCCACGCACGCACCCAACGCGCCTCGCTCGCTAACGCCCCCGGCCCCGCCGCCGCGCACGCAGGTGCAATCCCCCTTCCAAGCGATCCTCGACTACGAGCGCGCGCACGGCATCCCCGCCGGCTGGATCAACACGGCCATATCGCGCGCCGCGCCGGCGGGGGCATGGCAGCGGCTCGAGCGGGGCGAGATGGCGCTGGACGAGGCCTTCTTCGCCGCGTGGGCGAAGGACTTGTCTGATCCGGTTGTGTGGCGGGAGTTTTGGCTGGCGCGGCGGGGGAAAGAACGGAATAACAACCACAACAGCAGCAGCAGCAGCAGCAGCAGCAATCACAACAAGAACGACGCCTCCGTCCCACCACACATCCACACCCCCACCCTCTTCTGGTCCATGATGCGCCTCTCCCGCCACCCGGACCCACACATGTACCCCGCCCTGCGCCGCCTACACGTGCTCGCGCCCTCGCGCGGCCTCGTCCTCGGCGCCCTCTCCAATACCGTCATCTTCCCCGCCGGCGTGCGCGACGAAACCGGCACCCCCTTTGACAGCGGCCTGCGCTTCGAGCGCCACCACCACCACCAACAACAACAAGGCGGGACCGAGTCCGCCGTGCTCGTGCGCGAGGAGAATGCTGCTGAGCGTAGTGAAGCCTCTGAGCATAGCGAACCTTCTGCCAGCAGCACCACCAGCACCGCCCCCCACGACATCCGCGCCCTCCTCCCCGTACAAATCTCGTCCGCGCACAGCGGCCTGCGCAAACCCGACGCGGCCATCTACGCGCTCGCGCTGCGCGCCCTCAACGCCGAGGCGGCGCGGCGCGGCCTCCCGGCCTTAAGCGCGCACGACGTGCTCTTCCTCGACGACATCGGGCAGAACCTGCGGGGCGCGCGGGCGGCGGGCATGCGCACGCTCAAGGTCGAGTTGGGGGGGACGGCGAGGGCGGTGCGGGCGCTGGAGGGGATGCTGGGGGTTAGGTTGGGGGATGAGATGGGGGAGGAGGGGGGGAGGGCGAAGTTGTGAGGGTGTGTGTGTGGGTGGGCGTGCGGTTGTTGGGCGGAGCACAGTAGAGCACAGCAGAAAGCGCGCGCAGCGTATAGGTAGATAAGTAGATACGAACAGTGCGAACCACGACGTGCAGAGCGCAGTAACGATTCCGATTAGAAGAAGCAGAAGCAGAAGGCAAAGCAGAAGGCAAAGCAGAAGAAGGTAGAGCGGGGTTGGCTGGGGGAGAGGAGAGGCCAATAAAGTATAAAACTAAGTAAGTAGGTAGTAACTAAGTAGGTAGTAAATAGTAGTAGTAGGTAGTAAGTAGGTAGTAGTAAGGCAGCCAGACCAGACAGGCCACCCAGCCAGCCAGCTCTGACAGAATGGAAACGGAAACGGAAGAAGCGCCTCTCCGCCCTCCTCCTCACCACAACAACCACCACCACCAACTCCCTCCGTATTTTGGCTCCACAAATAAAAAAAGAGGAGACGATTAAGAACATCGACAATCCAGTACAATGCAATGTACAGAAGAAATCGGCACCCATGCAGGCGGCGCGCACGCTCACCTCTGTTCCCTCCCCCCTTCATCCCCCTTTCTCCTCCTTCCTTCCTTCCTTCTTCCTCATTCATCCCGTGTCGCAGCAGCTGGTGGGTATCGCAACGCGACGCGACGCAAAAGGACCGCTTGCTTCTCAAAAACAAACCACCAACCCAGGTCAACGCTCCCTCCCAAACACATAGGAAAATAACAAAACGAGTTATACGCAGCAGCAGCAGCAGCGATAACGAAATGCCGTAGCGACAGGTCTTTTTTTCTCCCGCCCCATCCTGGCATTCCTCGTTTTTTTCGGAAACCCCGTAATGGGTTGTTTGTTTGTTCGTTCCCGTGAGCGAAGGTGGTTGCCGTTTCCTTTCTGGAGAGAAAAAGCAGCGAGCAGAGAGAGCCTCCGAAAATAAAATAAAAATGTAGACCGGGCCATCGAGTCCTTTTTTTTTTCTTCTTCTTCTGGCCAGTCAGTTGCTCATCGCGTGAAGTTTATTCCCATCCCAAT
>NW_022983544.1:328766-473881 GCF_010093885.1 Aplosporella prunicola CBS 121167
AAAAAAAAAAAAAAACCGTTGTCCCAGTTGAAGTCCCATGTCTGAATAAAAAAAAGTATAATCATGTTCCCCCTCTTTAAATGTTTCGTGGACGCCATGTATCGCTATCGTCAGACCAATCAATCATCAGTACTTGCGTACGTCGATTTCGTGATCGCTCTGGCTGGCATACCCAGCATCGCCCTCCTCGCTCATGTCGTCCTGCATGCCGACAAGCATCTTGCTGACGCTCAGGCATGATTCGACAATCTTGCCCTTTGTCTTGCTGCTCAGCCCGCTGCGGCGACCGGCCTCCCGGCCAATCCAGACCCTCATCGAGCTGGCAATGCGTTCCAGGCCCTGCCGCGACTCGGCCAGCAGCCTCTCCTCCTCAGAGAAGATCCGCAGAACCTTGTACGCGGCCACAAAGCTGAGCAGGGTCAGGGACGAGTCGGGCAGGAACGTGTTGTTGATGACGAAAGTCGCGCGGACACGAACCTCCTCGGACCCCGAGGCGCCATACTTCTCGGCGAGGCCAAGGCACTTGACCAGCGTCAAGGACTTGCGCACGTCAGCAGCGATGGGCGCCTCGCCAACAACGTTCATGAGCAGAGCCCGGGGCGAGAAGAGCCTGGCATTCTTCAGTGCCGGGATGTGCGGTTGCGACGGCAGGGCATCAAAGGCAACCGTGATGTTGGCGTTGCGATCTTCCTTGACGAGGATTGCCTTCGCTACGAGCGCGCGGACCTGAGAGACAGAGTTGGGAGGAGCGGTGCGGATCGCGAGACCGAGATCCTCACTGACTCCGCCGTCCTCAAGATGAGACACGAGGGCACTATTGAGAGCGAAGCTGGAGTACCATGCAGCCAAAGCGTCCAGAGGCGAGGAAATGGCAAAGTCCTCGACCACACTATCCATGGCCTCGTCAGCCTCGGTGTTCTCCGCGCTCGGCTTGTTCCAAGCGAGGTTGTACGCCCGTTGCACAATCCTGTCAACCATGACGTCGTCACATTCGAGCTCCAGCAGGGACGCCAAGTGCTCCGGGAGTGTTTCCCCATCCGCGGGGCGCGAAGCCCCACTTTGCAGCATTTTCTGGTGGCTGCGCGCCTGGTTCCAGTATTTCCGAGCCAACTTTGCACTGACTTCCTCAAACATGTACCAAGAACCATAACCTGCGTTGGCAATCTCCCACAAAAGAATGCGGATGTGCATGGCCTTGAGCATGAGGCGAGCGGGCGTGTCAGGCAGGGTTCCAGAAGCCATGATGGTCAGGACGAGTCGGCTCTTGCTGATCTCCGCATCGCCGCCCGTAAGTTGAGCGTCCAATGCGATCTCCCAAGCCTTGACTCTGGCCGCTTCTTGCTCCTTGGTGAGACCAATGAGCGAGGCATACCTGTTCCAGCCAATGAGGTTGAGCAGACTAAGCTTGGCAAACTTCAAGGACACGGCAGCAGCTTCCAAGACGAAGTTGTGACGTGGGACCCACACCGTTTGAATGGCGGTGAGCCAAGCTTTGCGGCGAACCTCGACCGGGGATGCGGGAGAAGGTGCAGGGCTGAGCTTGATCGACGGAATAGCCTTCTTCTTCGACTTGGGCTTCGAGTTCAGCAGCGGCATGATGAGGTAAAGGAAAGCGCTGACCGCAAGGAAAAGCTTGATAAGAGGCAGCGACCTGTAAACCGTCGACATGCCGTGGGCAGCAAACTTCGGCAGCATGGCAGCTCCATAGCGACCGAACAGGCTGACGGGCAGAGCAAACAACCCACGTCCTTCGGTGTTTTCGCCAGACTCTTCGTGCTCTTTGAAGCCTTCGACAATCATCAGACCCGCAAGAGAGCCCACCATGAGCTTACTCATCATGCCGTTGCTCCTCCTTCCATTGACCATGTGCTGTTGTTGCTGTTGCTGCTGCTGCTGCTGCTGCTGCTGCTGCTGTTGCTGGTGCTGAGCTTGCATGCCCTGTCGTCCCGGAGCCTGGCTGAAGACAGGATAACCACCTTGCTGTTGCGCGTAATGGTTCTGCATCTGAAGGTTGGTAATGCTCTCAGGGACCGGAATCATGCCGGGAGCCTGGGAGACGGGCTGAGTGCGAGCGGCGGCCGCAGCAAATGGGTCCTCGTGCTGGTATCGCATTCCATCAGGCGTGTTTACCGAGGTGGCCATGGTCATTGGCGTAGTCATGGCGAATTTGTCATACGACTCCAGGCGGGCCTTGAGGGTATCGACTTCATCGTTCAGGCGCTTGTTCCGCTTCTCGAGATGACGAATGTATTCAGTCGCTTTGGACAGGACGGTGGCCTTGTTGAGCTTGTGTGCGGGTGTCAATCCCTCGAGGTCTTCCGGGTCGTCTTCGGAGCCGGCACCATGGTTAGCACGTGACATGACCCGAAGGCTGGGCACACTATCACGCAGAGCAGCAATCTTGTCGTTAAGGTTCGTTCGATACCGCTTCTCAATCATGTTGTGTGCCGTCTTCTTAACCGGAGGCTGCTTCCCGCTCTTCGTCTCGGGCGATTCATCCTCGATGAACGACTTCCGCTTCTTGCTGCTTCCGTGCGTCGAAGGTTCGGGGGAGGACTGCTGCGACGAGGAGCTAGTGTGAGGGTGTGTCCCCGAGTTGACGGAGCTGGGGCTGTGGTGTAAGCTAGGCGTCGAGTGCGGCGGGCGAGACATTGCTTGGGCCTGATTCTGATCGAATGACAGCGGCGAGAACAAGCCGTTGTCGCCGTGCTCCAATTGCTGATTGTCAGTCCACACCGGGTTGTTGTCCCTGAAGAAGTTGCCCTGCTGCTGGCCTTCAGTGACTGCCGGCGAGCTCAGGTCATTGTTGCCAAAGGCAAAGGCGGGAGTGTTATCCATCGACTCGCCAAAGGAGAAAGGAATGTCGTTCATGCGTGCGGGCAAGCCGTGTGGCTGCGTCTCTTGCGAGGTTTGCCGATTGAAGGCAGCCTGTTTCATGTCGGGTTTGAAGAAGCACACGGGGCCCTGGGCATTAATATCCGCCGGGAGCGGGGGTTGGGAGTTGGGATCCCAACGCATCCACTCCTCCCAATTGCCCTGAGGGAACGAGTCGGCAGTCTGAACCAAGGACAGGTCCTCGGCAGCGGAGCTCAGCCAGGGCGCGCGCATGCCGGCGCTGAAGGGGAACTCGTTGGACATCATCGGGTCTTCCATGTTGTTTGTCCGCTCGATCGGCGAGCCGGGGACCTCGTCCGACGGACTGGCGGTTGTAGGGCGGAAATCGTCGAATACGCAATAGGGACCAACCTGCGAGCACCGGATCGGCGGTTAGCCCCGCCAGCAAAGACAAGCAATGGAGCACGCATCGACGAGCGAAAGCGCGACGGCAGCAGGTAGCATGGCACGTACGGCGACCTTCTCGAGCGCCAACGCGTCGTCTAGGACGCCGTTAGGCTCGTTCGAGTCCATGATGGGAGGAGAGAGGGGAAGTATGGCGATAGGGCAGCGATAGGGAGCCACGGGATGAGGCTGAAAGAGAAGTTTCCGAGAGAGGGTCTTACCAAAGACGAAAGAGATCAGGGTCACGGCATGGCATGGACAGTCAGGCGGTGGATGGTGCGCAGCGGATCTGAGGCTGGCCTCATGGTAGAGTCAGCGGTCAGGGTTCGCGATAGCCGCTGGGGGCGCGGGACTCACGGGACAATGGGGCGGGAGCGTCAGGAATGCCGGGGTCGAGCGTGAATCCTCGCTGCGAGTGGACGGACGGGCAGGGGAGAGACGTGTGGCCTGCTTCGTTTGGAGCTGCGCGAAGATTGAGGTGAGCAGGAGTCGTATGATTGTTGAAGGTTGATCAGGCCACTAATGTGGCGGTCGCGCGATCCGCCTGAGCACCGGCCTTGGCGTGCAACGTACAAAAGGCCACTCCCACGACGTCGACAACAACGCCGTCTTCGAGGCCGGTCCTTTTCTTCTCGAACACTACTGCTTGTGGTCTAGGCCACGCCTGTCAACACAGCCTCGTGAGCCTAACCATGGCGCATCTCTCGCCCGACTCTCAGTAGCAAATTCATAGCATCGGGGACTACGCGTAGCCGACTATCGAACTCTTAGCCCCCACCTGTCAACCTTTCAGGCTGTATCTCGGTAGCACCCAGATCCAGCACCACGTTGGGCCCCACGGAATAGCGCAGAAGAGGCTGTTTCAGACAACAAGCACTGTGAATACCTTCCCCATCCAGCAACCCGTCTGCGGCTCTCGCTCCACGTGGAGTCGCGGCTAAAGTAGACTGCCTGAGCGTCCCTTGCCTGCCGCTTATAGCTACGGCCGCAAAGTCTAAATGGCGTGGCTTTGGAATTCGAAACCTTTTGTAGGCCACCATCTATGACTATCTGTTCTGTCGACTTTGCTCCACAAGGCCCGAGCCGAACCCGAATGCGAGGCGTGTAACTGGGAACAAATATCCAAGGGCAAATCTTCGGAAAAGTCGTCGTCGTGACCGCCCGCTTAGGAAACGGTAGCATCGGACGCGCACGCCATCTAACTGGCACACCTTTGTTCACGTCCACATGAGTAAGGTGCCGCTACCACTACTGACTAGTAGTCGATAGTTCGGCAACTCCGGCGGACCGTCAGGGGCGCATGCAAACAAGCATGTGATACTCCTAGGGGACCGCGGACAATGTCGCATGAAGAGTCGCAGGACGTCAAACGTCGTGCACGTAGATCAGAGATGCACGGGGAAGCGAGATCAGTGACACCGGCCAAGCTGCTTTTCCCGTGCAGACGCAGAGCTCTTCCTGCCCTGCACGAGGATCTGGCTGGAAACTGCACTGCGTAGGATCGTGTCTTACACGAGCCGAACATGCGGTGCTCGGCCGTAAGGAGAACTGTGTGCGTCCGTACGTGGTAAGGCCCTCTCTGAGTAGAGTGCTCTACTTCGTACTGGATCTGCACGAGCAGGTGGTGATATATAATCCGGCCCCCGTCTGTGTGTAAATCTTCTCGGCTCTGGTGCCATCTATCACTGCGCAGGTGGACAGACAGTCGTACGTACCTGCCTGTGACCCGTCCCGAATGCATCTGTGATCTGAGATTCAGATGGGCGCCGTCAAAAGTTAAGGGTGTGCCACCTCATCAGCGAGGAGCCATGCCATTGGTGCGAAGGCAGTGCAAACGTGATCAGTGCCTCAATAGGAAGATGGGCCACGACACAAATTCACGTGGCACAACGACCGTAAACCTGCTCCTGGCCTACCTGTCGTGGCCCAGGTCGCCAAAATGCGCTCACCCGACGAGTTTTTGAAAAAAATTGTTCTTTTCGCCAGCCTCGTGATGTGCTCGGCGTTGACCGTTGTGCTGGGTCCTGGGTGAACGGCAAAGCACCCATCCGTCCCCTTCCGCGAGCGTTGGGTAAGCAGCCACGCTACGCATGTCTCCGATCGAAGATCGCGGAAGAAAATGGCCCCCCCTGTGTTGGCCAGACATGGCAGGGCTCCGAAAGACGCACCACAAGAGGGTCGCGCAACGTCCTTTAGCGCACGAGCTGTCAGCAGCATATCCCGAGATCTCGACGTCGTACTGCCCCAAAGTGATAGACCTCAAGTGATGTCTGCCCATAGGGAAGAGGACGGAAAGCAAAGCAGGCGGGGCAATGAAAGCCTCATGTCCCGGATTTGCTTCTTGCAAGCCTCAGACACCCCCTTCTCTCTCTCGTTAGATGAGGACCAGGATGCGATCGAGCGATGAAGGTCATCCTACGCTGGGATACCTGACTAGTAGAGTCTGGTCCCGTGACGTCGTGACTCTTTCCATGACAATTTTTTCTCTCTTGGGGGCGTGCCTGACGGACGATATTTACCACGTAGATTGATGAAGCGGCGCAGCACCAGCATCGTCCACATAGAGACACCGGGGTCGCCGTACCAGTAGTCCCACGTTATTTCATCCGGGACCTTAGTGGGTCAGAACTTGTCCCACTGGCTGCACTTCCTCGTTTTACTCGGGCAGGCGGGTCTCAGGCCGCTTGCTATGATCCCAAGTGTCCACAGCAACGAGCCAAAAATGTATCGTCGACGTCAGCAATGATTCAGCCGCATTGGCACCAGACGGGTTAGCTTTGCAAGACGATATGTGTGCAATTGTGAAATAGGTAGATGGTGACCGGTGCAGGTGGATCTAGATGTGGCTTGCGGCCGATGTCGCAGCAGGCCGGGTGGCTGGCATTAACTATAGGAAAGAGACTTCTGCTAAGACATCCATGCAAGGACGCCGCAATTGCGATTAGCGATGACAAGTGAAAGCAGGGCCTCTCATATAGAGCTGAAAAGTAAGCAAGAAAAAAAAAAAAGAGATTGCGGGCAATGAAAGGTCAGATCTTTGCCAGAAACCAACCTTGATTACAATTTCATGCGGGCGCGGATCGATATAAGGTGGTAGGTAGATGGCGAGGCGTGCGTATGGGGGCACTGGGGGGGCAGCGTGGGCAGTGAGAAGCGGAAGTGAGCGACAGCGGAAGCGCTCTACAGAATTTGGAGCGAGAGGAGGAACGTCGCAACTACCCAAAGCGGCAGAGGGAGTGGGCATTATCGTATGACGATGCTGATCATCGGGATGCCTTCGGAGATGACCTGGGGTGCCCCAGACCGGGCTCGGGCGATCCGTCGACAGCCTTTAACCGCCACGCGCGCGGGCGTTATGCGACTCTGCAGGGCAGCGGGTGGCGATGGCGGGCAGTGACGCCATTTTCGAGATCCCCGGCAGGGAAACAGGAAGTTTTCCATCAGGCGGTCCGTCGCTATGCCGGTTTGATCTAGAATGCGCGAAAAGGCACTCTGTGGTTTGCGGGGCTAGCGCCGTTCATGTGAAAAAAAAAAAAAAAGAGCCGGAAAAAACGTGGTTGCGACAGGGCTCCGTCTGCGCATTTAGTCAGGGTCTTATCGAGAGCTAATCTCAGCGTACGAAGCACGACGTGCAAGCAAATTGCATCAGCGAAGGCGTCGGCCCGGCTCGACCAGCGCGCCGGGAACGAAAAGGAGAGAGTTGGCTGGGCGGCGGGCGCGTGATGTGCGGGTGAAACGGGGTGAAGAGCAGCGGTCCTGGAGCCTTGGTGCGACGGGCGACGGGACGCGCTGGGTTAAATGCCGTCTCGTCGCACGATAACGGATATCTACCCGCCCAGGATCTGGAGGGGAGTTGAGCTAGCCTTGGATCGGCCCTAAGACGCGGGCTAGAAGACGCTGCTTTGGCTGCGTGAAGGCGCGCCACGGCGGCCGGCGAGATCGCAGGGTGGGTGGCACGCATCTCCGATGCATCTCAGATCTAAGGTATCCAAGAAGAGCCTTTCCGCGGAAGCGCGGCTACTCTCCCAAGCTTCAGAGACGCGAAACGCTTTTCGAGCAGGCCTAAGCGAGAGACTTGCGGGCAGCCGTTCCTTCGCAGCGTCATGCCAACGATCGGCGCCGCCTGTGATCAAACGGGATCTGGCTGCAGCTGGGCCTATTCCTTCCGCGATCTTGACAAGCGGGTCTCTGCAGCCTGCTGGCCAGAGCGTTGGAATGCCGGTGGGTCTCCTTGTCGCACCCCAACACGTGTCGCTTGAAAGTTGAAGCATATGACGGCAGGAGGCTTTTGTTCTTACGTGCGGGTGCGGGAAAGAGAGAGAGACGGACGGAAACAAGATCAAGGTAGGTAGGTAGGTAGGTAGGTAGGAGCTGGATGGACTCGGGAGAAGGAGGAGGACGAAGGAGGACAGACACCCTCTCCTCAAGGGCCACTCCATGATCTCATCTTTTTTTCCTTCTCTCTTCTCTCCTCCCACACTCCCGCCCTCCCTCCGTGCCTCCTCCTGCCACCGGCAGTCATCAGCCAGGCAGCAGGGAGCGGCACTTTAGCTCTGCCGCCAGATCGAGATCGGCCAGGATGCCTCCACTGATTTGTCCCACGGCGCCGGGTCCGCACGCTGCTCGCTCTCTCTTCTCTCACTCACTACTGTTGCAACCTTTTGGCTCGCGGCCGAGACTCGTGCACTGCTCCCCGCTCCCTGTCGCCGCCGCCCATAAGCTTGCATCGATCCGATTAGCAGCGAGTCTAACGGCCACACTGACAGGGTGCCTGCCTCCGCCAACGGGCGTCGATACGAAACCCCGTCGGGGTCCCTGCCCTGCTGCTTTGCGGGTCATCTCCGATCGCATCTGGTATCGCTCTGCCGTTGGTCATCTCATCGCCCTCACCACCCCATTATCCCCGTCTTTCCCCTCTTCCCTACCCTCCCCCAAGCCGTAATGCCACCTTCACGCCATTAAAACCACAATCTCGCCTCCATCTACTCGCTCCCGCACCCGAAACACCGCCACCACACCTATCCCACCTCACCCTTCCACTGTCTGTATAGCCGCGCCCGTCTTCGCCGAGTCGTACATTAGGGCATGCTTTGGTACGGCCGCAATTGAAGCCACCGACGCCTGCTTCATTCCCCCCGCTCGCGACCGCCACTCTCCACACTCCGTCGACGTACGTCAAGCTACGCCCTGCACCAGAGCGCTCCCGCCTGCGCACCCGCCGCCGCACCTTAGCGGGTCAGATCCGCCCTCGGAGGCTCGACCGCATCCGCCGTCTGGCGCCAGTAACCCGCCTTGACCGAGTCGCCGGGGTTGCATCATCATTGAACGAGCGCCTGGAGTGGCGGAGGAAAGAAATATCATTAGGGCTGTATACAAAGGTTGCGTTGTTGCGGGAGGCGACATAAAATCGGGCGACACAATACCCCACGATCGAGCACGTCGGATGACCAGTCGTCGCTAAGATCAGGCCCACGACCCGGATGGAAACCATGGATGCCGGCAGTCGGCAGAGGTGCGTGTTTGCCCTTCGCAGACGAACCCTTCGTCCCAGCCAATGCTTCGTTGCCATCCAAAGCTGACCCGCTTCTAGTGCCGTTTTACCCTCAATATCCTCCATAGACGCCGAGAGCAGGAGAGACGAGAGCGACTACCAGCGAAAACAATCCGCCGCGGCTATGATCAGCCCGTCCTTTCCCTTCTCATGCCCGCCGCCGCCCTACGCTCACCACACGCCGACTGCCAGCGCACCACCAGCTGGCCTAGCAAGCCTCATCTCCCCGCCAGAGTCGCGGCGCACGTCGGGCGAAGAGCGGGAACATAAGCAACCGGCGCGGCAGTCGTTGCCATCTATCCATGAAGCCTTGGCCTCTGATCAACCCATGCCATACCCTCCATCTCAGACCCCCGCCGCTCCGACCTCAGCGGCGCAGTACGGCCCGCCACCCCCACCTGCGGCCGCAATACCACATCCAGACGCAGCAAGGAGACATTATTCTCAAGACATGCCTAGCAGAGACTCACCAGGTTTGTATTCGCAACCAGCACCTCGGAGTCCCTACATGAAGCCGCCTTTTGCCCAAAACCAACCGGAACCACCTCGTCCCACGCTGCCCAACTCACACAACCCAAAGCTCCCCACCCTGCATCCGCTCAGGACGGAGCAGCCACCGGTGGAGAACCCAAGGTCGTCGTTTAGCTACGGATACACGCAGGCGCCCTCACCGGGGTACCAGCCGCAGTCTGCTGGTGCAATGCAACAGCAGCCTTTCGGCTACAGCACATATCCCGCCGCCGTACCATATCCTTACTCGGCAGCGCCACCACCTCCTCATGCACCCGGTCCCGCTTACCCTGCATCGGCATCAGCTTACTCCGCGCAAGGAGGTTACCCACCGAGCTGGAGGTCAGATGGAGCAGAGGTCAGGCGTGCGGAGGAGAGCAAAAGAGCGGGGCGCAATGCTGGGCCGGCGTTGTACGGCGAGTCGGTCAAGCGACACCTCGACAACTTTGACTTTGAAGCGTCACTAAACGAGGTATGTGATAGTCTTTCAGCCTGTCATTCGACGTGTCACTAACACACCAGATCAGATCGCGGAAGGTAGTGGACGGCTAAATGAATTCGTGCGGGTTTACGGCCAGCGAGCGCATCAGGCGCAGCGGGTCGGACCGGTGCCTGGTTCGACGCCAACCATCCACGAAGTGGACGATTTGATGAAGCAAGGCCACCGCATTCTCGACTCGTTGGTGCGCATCCAGGAGGTCGTCAGAACGCAACAAGTCCATATGGCGGAGCAGGTCCATGACCCCCGCTACAAAGTGACGAATGGCTACGAGCCGGAGGAGCCACATGCATTTGGAGAGGATCCGAAGGGCGGTGGTGGCTTTGCAGGCGCCGACCCGAAGAAACGGAGAGGGGTATGTCACATTTTTCCTGCCCACCAACAGCAATGATTTTGTGATATCGGCCGCAAAAGCTGACAGTTTCTGCAGCGAGCCGCTCCACCGGGGCGCTGTCACAGCTGCAATCGCGCAGAGACGCCAGAATGGCGACGAGGGCCGGACGGCGCGCGCACGCTCTGCAACGCATGCGGACTCCGTGAGTAGCATGATTTATTTCCCGCGGGAGCCGCCGGGCTCTCCCTCGATCTCGATGATGGATACTGACTGCGCAAGCAGACTACGCCAAGCTGACGAGGAAGATGGGCGCGAACAAAGCGCCCATCGGCAGCTCGAACCTCCGACCGAAGTCCCTTGGGCCTGGGTCACCGCCGGCGTAAGGACGGGGCGAAAAGCCTGCCTGCCCTGCCCTGGCCTTGTGCTCGCTGGACGACCGACCCCATCTCTAATCAGGCGGCGGGCCCTGCGTGCAAGCGCTCGCCTCGGGGGAGGCTGCCGAAAGAGGAGGCCCCAAGATGACGATCGCAGCCCGTTTGGGGCCCCCCCAGCACGCGGTGAAAAAGCGCGCCTTTTTTTTTTTTCCTCTTTTCTTTTTCTTTCTTTCCTTCTCTATGCCCAAGGTGGCGCCTCTCCAAACACAAGAGACCCGGTCTCTGCAGCAGCAAGCAAGCAAGCAAGCAGCAGCGGCATGGGCTGTACCAGCACACACAAAGTACCCCCTCTCGGGGCGCATAAACGTCGCATCCAGACTTCTCTTTGTCGCGCCAGCGCGCGATACGCAAATGTCTATTTTCTCACACACTTCCTTTGGGGCTAAAAAAATGGGATCGGCGTAAGGATGATCTGGCATTCTTTTTTAAGGGAGATTACGTGTTTCACAGCATTCGGAGGAGAACATGGGCGGCGCGGCGGTGCCTTGGGTGGGAAAACGTACTGCATCTGTCTCTTTTAGGAGAACATGGGGGCGCGTGTCAATTCGGGTTGGGCAGACCGGCAAACGGCGCAGCACTTGACTTGATTTGATTCTTTTCTTTTTTTTTATTATTTTTATTTTTGTTATTTTTTTTCCTCTTTTTGCTTGCGATCTTTTTTTGTTTCTGTCTCTCTTGCATACCATTTCGGAAGGGAATCCGGCGCTTGGGAGGGTGGGACCTATGACCATGGAAATGATGGGTTGGGTTTGGTTTTCCGTCCGCCTTACTAGAGGCTTTTTTCTTTTTATTTGTCTGTTGGATTTTCACGGGTTTTTTATTCCCCTTGCACATGCATGCAAACCCCGGGTCGTCATCATTGTCATCATTGTCATCATTGTCATCATCGTCATCATCGTCATCATCGTCATCATCGTCATCATCATCATCATTACAGTTTTTTATCGGTGCTACTGTAACTGTTACTTAGTGGCGCTTGATTGCTTGCATGGTGCTTGCTTGCCTGCTTGGAGTGCTTCGGGATTTTATTTCGCTGACATATATGATCAGCATGGGGGGTGCTCGAGGGAAGGGGAAGCGGAGGCGGTAGGGCAGGAATGGGGGGGCGCAAGCGCAGCAGCAGCAGCTGCTGCAGCTGTTTTGATTGCTTTTGGGCAGGCCAAGGCGTGCTCGCCATGGGGTGTTCTCGCTTGTCTTTTCGGTCTTGGGATTTTGCTGCTTGGCCGAGCCGGAGCGGTGGGCCCGGCGCCCCTTGGAAGGCTCAGGGACAGGGCAGCAGCAGCAGCGGCAGGGCAGACGCCTCTTGTGTATGGGTGTGTAGAGTGTATTCCTGTATGGTGGCGGTCGGCTCTGCACGTCTGGCGCTGCCGCCGCCGAAGCGCTTCTTCTGCTGCTGTTGTGCGTGCTGCGTGCTGCGTGCTTGGGTGCTTGGGCGCAAGGGGCTTGGTTACTCATGTAGGTATTGTACTGGCTGGCTGATCCGACGGGCGTTTGTTTCGCTGCTGCTGTTGCTCGTATGTGGTGGGGCTGTATGTAGTACTGTATGTATTGTACAGACAAATAACTACCTATTAGTTGGGGTGGTTGAGTGAGAGCTTGGAAGCGAGTCCATATCTTCTTTCTCATTTCTCTTTCTCTTCTCCTTCATCACCTCCCTCTTCTTTGCTTGACATGGCCGACTGAGGTCGTTTCGCCTGTATGTCTGCCTGTCAGGCTACGCATCTGTCTACACGGGCTGCTGCTTCGGCGAATGCATCTACCCACCCACCTACCTACCTAGGCAGCGCATAGGAAGGTACTGTACGACATCGGCCTTTGCTCCGCCGGCCACGGCACGCGAAAGCTCTGCCGGAGAATGGACCGCAAGCACTTGCGCCCCCTTGTTCCACTGCAAAACACGCGTACGCCTGCCTCATCGACATCGACATCGACATCGACATCGACAATCGACAATCGGCATCGGCAGCGGGCAGCGGGCAGCGGGCAGCGGGAAGCGAGAAGCAGCATCCGCATCGAGATGTGCCCTCTGCTGCTGCTGCTGCTGCTGCTGCTGCTGCAAGATCAGTCACGCCAGGTCGGTTTCTGCCCGTCTTGTCTGGGTTGCTGTTCCTTTTTCGTCCGGCCGTCCGTCCTTCTTCACGCCCCCCTCCTAGGTTGCTCCGAGATCGACGGCTGGGCGGCGCGAGTATGCCGTTGGTGCCTACCTAGTGGATGGGTGATCATCGTCATTGGCGCCTTCTACTATGGTACTTCTTCTGGTTCTTCATCTTCTTTCGCAGTTCACTGCACACGACTCCCGCCACCGTCACTACCACATCAGCAACAGCAGCAGCATTATCAGCATCACACGTAGCGACAGCGACAGCACAGCCTATCTCACCCGCAACCCCAGCCCCAGTCCCAGCCTCAGCCGCAATCCCCTCGCCCAAAACGGCACCCGTCCGAAAAGCAAAGCAAATCAAAAAGCAAAGAAAAAAAAAGAAAAAAACGGTTGGCACCGGGATCGCCGCCGGGGACCCTTCCTTGCGTGCTCCGAGTCGCGCCTTAGAGTAGCTAGCTCCGGGGCGCGAGCAACGCCGCCGCGGCTGTGCCTGGTGTTTTCGTGCCTTGCCGTGTGGGCGTTGGATCTGCCTACCGGCCTGCTGCCTACTGCTTACTGCCTACGAGCTACACTGCCTGCTGGCGAGTGAATGGCTGGTTGCTGCGCTGGACTGTACAATACCTAGGCATGCACACACGCGCGAACGCACGCAGCTGTCCAACCGAGCAAGCAAGCGGGCGGGCGGGCGCGTGAGCCGCGCTTCTGCTGGCTAGCTGGCTGGCCGACGGGCTGACCGGTTGGGTAGCTGCTTGCTTTGCACATACACACGTATCTATAAGGCAGGCACCCGTCGGCCTCTCTCTCTTCGGCGCGCATGCACGCAGCGCAGCGCAGGGCGTCGCATCACGTGGCGGACAGTGCCATGTGCTCGTCGGCAGGGCAGCGTCAGCGGCTGCCAGCATGGCAGCACAGCAGCACAGCAGCACAGCAGTACCGCGGCTGCTGCAAGGGCCTGGGGCGGCGGACTTGTCGCGAGCGCTTGCGCCCGCCGCTACCCGTTTGCCTGCCTGTCTGCCTGCTACGGCCCTACATACATCCTACATACCACTACTCGTAGCTCTCTGCCGCATGAACGTGAACGCGGACGGTGGCCGGTGGGCTGTGCGGTTTGTCAGCACGGCAGGCAGGCAGGACAGGCATGCAGCGCGGCTGGCTGGCATAGTTAAGGCATGAGGCATGAAGCATGAAGCATTAAGCCGGCAAGCATGAAGCAAACACGAACAGAACAGCCAGCAAGGCAAAAGGCAAAGCAAGGAGGTGTACGGATTAGCCAGCCGGCCGTGTCACGAGGCGGAGCCTGCCTTGCCCTGCCCTGCCCTGTCCTGCCCTCATTCGCCGCAACATCCGACAGACAGACAGACAGACGGATGGATGGGAAAATGCCGGTCAACTAACTAATCTGCAGGCCGATCGACAGGACAGGACAGGCGCACAAGACGTCGTCGTCAGTCAGTTAGTCAAGACAGTCGTTCAGTCGTTGGCAGTCCGCCGACGCGACGCGACGTCGTCGCACGCTCGACGCGCCATGTGGCCTTAACCTGCGTGTCGGATGCGGGGGTACAAGTCCATAAGTAGTATGTGTGGAAGGGCTAGGCTCGTTCGGGTGCGTAGAGATGAGGGCCCGGGAATCCCGTCGGCGTGGGTTCGGGATGGTGGGATCGGTGATGGTACTGATGATGCGGTGGGCGGCGGGCAGGGCGGGCGAACGAGTGTGGTTTCTTTTTTCTTTTTCTTTTTCTTTTTCTTTTTCTTTTTCTTTTTCTTTTTCTTTTTCTTTTTCCCTTTCCTTTTCCTTTTTTTGCTTTTGCTTTTTCTGTTCTTTCCGTTCCTTTCCTTTACCCGTGCTTATGTAGGAGCGTGCTATCCTATGCGAGCCGTGCAAGGTAGGAGTCGTCCTCTCTCGTTTTCTCTTTCGCTTTTTGCTTTTTCCGCGGGCTCCACTCCGCCCACTGCCGGCTGGCTGCCTGGCTGCCTGGTCTTTTTCTTTTGGTTTTTGTGCGCTTTTTGCTTTTTGCGGTTTGATTGCCTGCCTTGCCCTGCTCTTCTGGTGCTTCGGCCGACGTCTGTTGCGAGCGAGCGGGCGCTAACTAACGTCTTTGGTAGGTGTTGTTGTGTTGTGTTGGTGCACCGCTACTTTTCTTTCTTTCTTTCTTTCTTTCTTTCTTTCCTCCTCGTGGCTGCGAGTCCTCTGCTCTGCTCTGCTCTACGCTGCGACGACGCCACCCCTGCCCGCGCCGCGCATATGCATGCCCTCAGCTTCTGCCGTTAGCTACGTACGTGGCCGTGGCCTGCGGAACCGACGGTCTGCCCCCTCCCCTACATCCAACACGTCGCTCGCTGCGTGCGTGCGTGCGTGCCGACTGGTCGCTGACCTATCCTGTCCTGTCCTGTCCGCTGTCTGTCTGTCTGCCTGTCTGCTGCCCATCCTTCCATTCATCCATCCATTCAACTACCGGCAACCCTCACGCCCTACGTCCACATGTCCTCTGCATACATACACATGCACGGCAGTGTACGTACAGCGGACCCGCGGAAGCCGGAAGGCCAGGCCAGGGCCCTAGGACTGGAGGCACTCTATGCGTACAGTACATACATAGTGTACGGTACGGTACGGTACCTACTCTACGCACTCGTGCACGGCAACTGCTGCGGGCGCGGCGGGACAATGATTGATAATGAGAGAAAAAGCAATGCGTGAGCGGGTTGTCGGTGGTGAGGTTAAGTGAAGGATGGATGAATGTGTGATGAAGCGGAAGGGTTAATAACGACGAACGACAACGGCGCCCGCTTCCCCTTGCCCGCTTCACTCCCAGGGGCGCGCCGCTCGCCGGATTCCGGGCTGAGTGCTGAATGCGCGCCCCCGGGGCGTCTCTTCGGTCAGTCTTCATGCACGGTGGGGGGGCAGGGCCGTCGCCGGCTACATAGGTACGTAGGTACGTACCTAACTAACTAGGTAGGTAGGTATGTATGTAGCCGTAGGGGGCTGGGCGTAGCGCTACGTCCTGTACTGTACCGGTGGGCGTGGGGTCGGGGTTAGGGTGCTTACTGCTTGCTTGCTTACTGCGTACGCGCAGGGGGGCGGGGTGGGGCGTTCGGTGCGCGAGAGGCTAGCTAGGTAGGTAGGTCGTGCTGCAGGGCCGGGCGCTTCGGTGTGTGAGTGGGCGGCGGCAGCGGTGGGCGTCGCTGCCTAGGTGTTGGTGGTGTTGCCTCTTTTGCTCGCCCGTTCGATGATTCTACCTGACTACGTCCGATCCGATGCACGCCGTGCCGGGAATAGCTACCTATGTACCTAGGAGCGGGCTCTATTCCCGCTAGAACAAGGGTTTTGTCTGCGGAGGGGAGGGCTGGGTGGGCGCGCCGCGTGCTGCTGGCTCTAGATTGCGCTGCTGCTACTGCTGCTGCTGCTGCGGGATGTTTTTCGTATTCGGATTCGTAACGTGGCGCGCCGTTTCCTGGGGTTCTTGCGAGCAGGCAAGATAGGACTAGGCAAAGAAGACGGAAAGAGGCTCGATCCGCCGCCGGGGCAAATTGGATTGGATTGAGGTTGTAGGAGCGAGATCTACGACGATGACGACGACGAAGAAGAAGAAGATGGACGGGACGGGACGGGACGGGACGGGCGAAAGAAGATACCCTAGAGCAGTAAGCAGCCATGTCCGTTCGCATACAGTGAAAACTAGGCACTGTACGGACATACATACTTACAGTACCGTACCGTACGGCTCTGGACTGACTGGCTGGCTGGGATCGCCTTCCACCGCCTTAATGTGAGTTGGTACTGTACCCAGGTAGTTACAGTATGTAGGCAGGCCTCAGCTAGGCTCCTTCGAGACCCCGGACCTGCATACATAGGGTGCTCACCGCTCAACCCCTCCCCGCGGGCTCCGTATGTACGTACTCTGTCCGCACAGCCTCTCCTCCACCGCAACCGCACCCGCAACTGCTCGCTCTCCCCACCGGGCATATACGTGTGCACGACACCCGTCATCGTACACATAGGTACAATACCCACGCCGCCACGTCATACAGCAACACACGCAGGTAGGTAGGTACGGTACGCGCCGCCGCGGCCCCGACGCCCGCTGCCCGGCGTCCGATGTCCGATGTCCGATGCCTGCGTGCAAACGTGCCCCGCTCCCCCGCTTGCGTCACTGCTCACCGACTCACTCACTGCTATAGTAGCCCCTCCTTTCCTTTCACTTCCTTTCCTTTCCTTTCGTCTAAGTGCTTGTGTGTGCTTTGCTCTTCTGATCAGTCGCGTTAGGAGCTGTCTTAGTCTATCTATCGCCCTGGTTTTAACAAGGACAAGGACATGGACAGGGACGGGGCCAGAGTCATGGCATGGCATGGATGGCGAACAAGGCCGAGGAAAGAGAGACGCGGGGTTCTAGACGTGGGAGTCCTGCACTGCACTACACTGCAGCAGCGGCGGCGGCAGCAGCAGGGCCGGCAACGGGCAGGCAGGCTTCGTGTCAGTGTGTTTGGTGCTGTGCTGTGCTGTACTGTGGTGTAACAGCGGGTAAATGAGGCGGAGAGAGAGAGAGAGAGAGAGAGAGAGATAAAGAGAAAGGAGAGAGAGTTCCCTGCTCCAAACATGAAGGCTGCCGGGTTGACTGGCTACTAGCGCTAACAAGTTGGTGATATGCTCTCAACAGGTCTTCTATATAAGACCTCAAGCCAGTCTCGAAGATGGCAGTGAAGAAGCACTGGGAATAACTTCTGGCTCACTGAAAAACGATACCGGAAAGGTTGAGTTCATGGTTGCCGGATTTGGTTACTGTTCAGAATGACTGTAGCAGGTCTTGTTACAAAAGACTAGAACGACGTGGCCACTGTGTGCATTGAATTTAAATCTATCTTACCGGATATTGGTCACCATCGCTGCCCATTGGAGGTACGGAACAGTGCCGTGTAGTGCTGACGGCGAGTGTCACTATCGCTAGATTAAGCATGACCTTATTACAGCCGTATAGCCGCGGGAGTCTCGAGAGAAGTCTTCCTCAGTCCAGTGCACTTGTGATATCGCGATACAGGTTTCCTGCAGAGAAGGGACACCTCTTTGTTGTTCTGTGTTGCTACAAGCGTTCCTTGCTGGGGTAAACTGAACACGAGCGTCGGAGGAGCCTTAAATATTACTTGAGTGCGCTATTATGCGCCACTGTTCGAAGAAAGCACGAACTTCTTCATGTGCGGTTGCTTGGCTTTTCCCCAGTGCCGCGAGTCGACAGCTTTGAGGTAAACAAGGAAACCATGAGGTTAGCCTCTAAGTCCCTCAACATTTCCATGTCGTTTTATGGAAGACACAGAGACACTGCCTTTGCACGCAGTAAGAAATAATGACACCACTGCTTATTCTCCGTCAAAACTCCACATATAAGCCGTAGTAAGTAATTCCTCCTACTCTTTATCCGCAGCATTTGCTGATACTTCACTTTCACAAAAATAAGCAGCAAAGAAAAGTATCCTCCCAAACAAAAATAAAAACCAGACATCGAACATTATTAAATCGAATTCCCAGGCCACCAAAAACAATCATACAAACAACACCAAAAAAAAAAAAAACACCAAAAGGCCAGGACCCCCACTCAGCACCCACGAGCCAACGACCCCCATTGCAAGAAACCAGAGAACGAAGCAAAGGTCTAACACTAGAACCGAACACCGCGAAGGTGTTCAATATAACCCAGCGGCCCAACCACCCAGCCAAAGACACCAACTCCCAATTCCCGATCAGCGGACCAGGTGTCCTTCATTTCCGCAGTCCTCAACAACTGCACCAGCAACTTCGGAAAGAAAGGGAAATCATGCTCAGCTGCCAACCCAGCTTCCAGGCAGCAAGGAATGAGCGAGCGCTTACCGAAAACCAGTACCCCCCTTTCCGTCATCACGCAGCGAACACATCCAAAACTCAACGCTATATTGCCGCTTGTTCAATAGCGCACCCAGTACCTTCGCTTCGCTATAGTTGGTAGCAGATATTGTTCAGCTAGACAGTATATCAAAGCAGTGAGTAAGTTAAGGATGATGATACCGCTGTCCCTCCCCGGCAGCGAATAGTGGCGATATGCAGCATTGTCTGGGCGTGATGAGGAGCGTCGCTGTTCTGAGAGTATACGAGCTTCTTCCTCGATGGAACGGCAACGTCACTGTGGTCTCCATGTCGAGCAGGGAGGTTGCTTGTTGATTCGTCCCAGACATCGCTAATGTTGGCCTTCCAGCCACTTCCAGCCATAATGTGTGGCAGGGCATCGCCCGGTTGCTTCTTGTCCTTTTTATATAGTCATCTTCGCCAAGGTCGTTGCTGAACAGCTAGTTATGAGTTGTGGCAGGACAGTCTCTTTTCCGCTTTAAAAATGTCTTTACACCACTCCTACACTTTGCTTTATGACAGAACATTGAGATGGCGAATCGGCTCCTATGGCCTGAATAGATTTGTTATTTTTAGCCGTTCACTTACAAAGACAGAGGGATAACCTTCACTGAGACATAGAGAGTTGTGTGTAGTGCTAACTGTGTGTAGTCTACCTACAGCACCCAAACCAGTCACATCGCCCATCAATCGCGCGCTCTGACCTCTCGCTCGCCTACTCCTTCCTAACCTTCTACAGTAGGTACCCATCATCTAACTAACCATCACCTCACACACCAACACCAACACGTCATCTTAATAACCAACCAACAACCCCCACGCACCGACTCAACCGGCACTAGCCAACAATCACCCAACAAACCAACACCTTGCCCTCTACCTCCCAGCCACAAACATCTCCCGCGCCACTTCCGCCAGCCCAGGCCCCTCAGCCCTCGTAATCTCCTCCACCTTCTTCACAAGGTCAAACTGTAGGTCATCGCCAACAACGCTATCCTTCTGATACGCCGGATGCTCCGCGACAAAATGCCTGATCCACTTCGCAGCGGTCCAGAGCCTTCCATCCGCCCTCCGCCGAATCAAGTCCAAGTAGCGCGCGAGCTCGCAGCGCGTCTCGACATCGACGTTCATGCTGTCAAGATACGACTCTACTAGGGGGATCAGACCCGGGAAGCCCGTCGCGCCCGGCTGGCCATTGATGATCTCGGCCACGCTCATGAGGCAGAACTCGTCTTCGACGGGGCCAAGCGCCGGGGGCGCCGGGCTGCCGCCGCGCGACGCCGTCGTGTTCGGCGTCGCCGAGCCCGAGCCGCGCGTTCCGTTGTTGTTGCCCGCGGCCCCCGCCCTCGGCGAGAACGGGTCCTTGCGGAAGTGGAACTTGCGCGCGTTGACTGCGTCGCGCGCGTGCGCCGTCTCCATGTTCTCCGTCACCTTGGCGATCGGGATGTAGAAGTTGAGATCGAAGCTCAGGATCGCCCGCGTGATCAGCACAATGAAGACGCTGAAGGCCGCGTTCTCGAAGTCGGTCAGCTGGATCTCCATGGGCCGGAACTCGACTCGCCAGCCCGTGTCGTTGCCCGGTGGGGGCGGCTTGAACCGCATGTGCTGCCAGTTCGTTGACTGCAGGTTCTCAAAGTGGTCCACCTTGTCGAGGTCCAGATGTTCCAGGTCTTCGTTGAAGACGACTATAGGGTCGCGGATGAAGAGATGCGCAAAGTGCGTGGCCAGAATCTCGTCCATCCCACCATCGATTAGCTTCTGCTTCAACGCCGGGTCAGTGACAAGGTCCGGGTCCATATATTCCTTGCGTAGGCGCGGGTCCTGCGAGATGTACGTCGAGTTCGATGCATATCTGGACTTCGGAATCCGCCAACGGTCTGTCCGCAGAGGCTGTTTGATGGTTAGTTTGGGATTGACTTGTTGACGAATAATTCTCACCTTCTCGCCAAGCTCTTCGGGGGTACGATCATCAACAGCTCTGCTGATTTGGTTCCATCTCACGTCAGTGTCGGCTAAGAAGCCCTTGTAGATTGGCGTGGCAGCGGTCAGAGCGAGCAAGATCGGACCAAGTGGGCTCAACTGATCGTACATCTTCCGTCCCTCCTCAATGTTCTTGGCCTGGAACGTAATCTGCAGACAGCAACTGCCCATTCCAAAAGCCATGGCATCCATGTAGATGTGGTTCTCTTTGGTAGCACCATTTCGGACGTCGTCGTCCTCTGGCCAATTGTGAAGGTCGTAGTTGACCGTAGGGTCCCAAAAAGGCCATGCCGTGCGCTCATCTCTAAAAACCGGCACATTGACCTCGACCTTCCTTCCCCTCCTTGATCTTATGTTGGCTGCAAGGGTCGGAAAACGAATGTGCGGGTTCGCGATTTCATCGGGAAGGAACTGCGAGCGCAGTTTTTCTCCAGAGGGAGGATAGTACGGAGTGATGCAGTCGGGAGATCCGAGACGTGGGAAAGTGGTCAGTGTGATCGGATATTCGTTGGGCTCCATGTGCTCTTTGGCAATGACGCGTCTGCAGAACATCAGCACCGCGTGTCGGTCGCGTCGTATGCATCAGCCTAACTAACCTCCGTTTCATGTTGTACTCGACATCGAGGAGGTCCTTGAAGCCAATCCCCCACGGCTTACCGGGAGTGGCCTCGAGCATGAACCGGCCAAACTCGGGATGGAAGACGGGCGCAACATCGTCCTTCCTGCATACATGGTATCAGCAAGGCAATCATTGACGCGCTGCGAGCAGTCGGCACTGACTTGGTATCCCCGCATTGCAGGTCCGGCACTCCGCCGCCCTCCTTGAGGAGCTTCTCGTCGGTCGCCAAAGCAGTGAGGATGTCGGCCTGACGCAGCGAGAGCCGGACCTTTTTGTTCTCCTCATCATACGCGACGACGAGATACTCAATCTGTTCCACCGCTCAGCGATCGTCTCCGAAATTGCACGCTCGGTCGCAGTATGGTACCTCGTCACCCCACAGGAGAGCGTCGCGCTCCTTGCCCTTGGCCCTTCTCCAGATGGCCAACAGTTGCTACAACGGCGTATAAGCTTGTGGTTCGTGCAGGACGACGGCGCGATGCGCGTTTACCTCAATGCCCCATTCACGGACCTGGCCGGCGACTTTTTGCGCGTCGGGCCAGTCAAGCGGAGTGCCCAGTGCTCTGTCAGGCAGCGCGTCAGTAGGGGGCTAGGGAGTCTAGGCGCAAGGGAGCGCGTCTCACAGCAGGCCCATGGCTGGCGTCGAGCGAGGCAACCCCGCGCTTGTCCAACGTCAGTCAAGCTGGGGGAGGCAGGCTCGAGATACGGGTGGGGCAGGTCAGCGGGTGGACGTGCTCGGGGGAAATTGAAGGTCGAGCGTGGTGGTTGACGCGTCCGATCAGCGCAGGACGGGGAGTGTGGGGGATGAGAGAAAGAGAGCAGCGGAAGGGAGAGATTGCGTCTGACGGCGCGTGGTGATGGCGCGGTCGTCATGATGTTGCTGATAAATCGCCGTCAACGGCGAACGACTCGACTTTTTTTGCCCGGGCGGGGCGCGACGAGCGTCCAGGCGGGCGGGCCGCGTCCGTCACTCCGGCCTCCGGCTATGAGGGATATATAAATAGGGCGGACCCGGCAGTTCGTATACCGATGGGCACGGCGAGGGCATCTGGCACACACTGCGGGCGCACTGGCAGTCGTCATTACTGTCTACCACATTCGCAATAATAAGGAGAAGATGAGGGATTTGGGCGGCAAGAACGGGGTGTTTCAGCCCTTGGAGTTGGCGGCGCGGCGAGGGCGGGATTGGCATGAGGGCAAGGGTTTCAGTGCATTCGCGGGAACGCGCAGATCGCCGTGGCCAGTGGACAAGAGGCGCCCACGAGACTCGAAAGCGTGCATAACCGCCAGGCGCGGGCGGTTTCAGCGCGCGCTAGCCGTGCCGGGGCCGCCGTCTGGGCCCGCCTCGCTAGCGCCGCTGCCGAAAGAGCCAACCAAGCAAAGCCTGTCCGTCGCTGCCTTTTGACCTTCCGAGTTCCCTTTCTTTTTTTCTCTCTTCTCTCTCTCTTCAGCTCTCTCTCTCTTCCCTCTTCCCTCTTCCCCGCCGACGACGTCTCGCTTTACTTCTTCTCTTGTCTCTCCCCTTCCCTCTTCCGCGCCTGCCTTCACACAGCGCCGGCTCTCTCTTGCATCTTAGCTTTTACTTACAATCCCCATAATCTCGCGCCTCGTCGCTCCCTCTTGTGCTTTGCAGAGCAAGCAGCCCCTGCTAGATTCCTCTCTCGTCTCATTCGCCTCCTTCCTGTGTTTACTTCCACCACCAAAAAAATCCCGCCGTCGTCGTCGAGCGAAAGAAAATCCTCACCACCTCACTCCACCACCGCTACCGCCACCGCTCGTCGCTCGGTCCTCACCGCCGCTCGTCGGGGTCCTCACTACCGCGCGCTTCAACCGCAGTCCTTAATCCTTAATCTTGCCTGCCTTTGGCTTCTGCCTAGTCCTTGGGTAGTGGAACAGCCCTTATTTGTACAACAACACCCCACCGGCTAGCCTTTGACGCCTCGCCACTCTCTGGCCTCAGCTCCCCTGCGTCTCGCATTCGACTTTCCGCTCCCGGTTTTCTCACCACAATGAGCTTGGACGCTGGCGGTCTCGCTCAAATGACGTACAACCAATTTCCCTCCAACGGCGCCCTGGGTGCGCCCACCGCCAGTTTCTCCTCTCGTGGCAAGGGCGCTCATCTGAAGCGCCTCAGTGCCGCCGCTCAGCCCAAGATCGGCTCCATCAGCGAGCACCCCGTCGCCGCCAACCCTACGCCCAGGACTAGCCGTGGCCATCTCCTCGCTGGCCTGCGCACTCAGCCCAAGACTCCGGGCGCTGTGCCCGCCTCTGCCCCGTACAACCAGACCCAGTTTGGAGTGGGCCAGAAGTTCAACGGCTACAACAGCAACAACGGCTCTAGCCATGGCTATGGTGCGCCGCAGACCTCTATTGGCTCCAACTTCCCCATGTCTGTCCGCAACCAGTACGGAATGAACGCTGGTCAGCAGGTCTACTCTCTTCCCGAGCATGTGCTTGCTCCTCCTGCCATGCAGTACGAGGGCGAGGAGGAGGGTCCGATCGACCCCAGCCTTGCTGCTCAGCTCATGGCGACCGAGATCTATCTCCAGCAGCGTCAGCAACAGCTCCAGCAGCAGTTGCTCAGCTTGACCGCTCAGCAACTCAGCGGAATGAACCTGAACAACGGTGCCAACCTGGGTCAGCAGCAATACCCGATGACCCCGATGACTCCCCAGTCGGGTTACTACGGCCAGATGCAGAACGGTGTCTCCAACTCGCTGGATTCGCAACCCGGCCTGCAGGTGGTGTACAACCCTGCGACCGGACAGTACCAGTACGTCTTGAGTCAGAACCTGCAACAGTCGCACCTTTCCGACTCCCCGCCGCCCCCGACGCCCAGCTACACCAACTCGCCGCCCAAGACCGGAACGCCGCTTCGCCAGGCTTCCCCTCCGTCCCAGAACAGGTCCAACCCATTCGACCGCAGCACGTCGCCGCCCAAGAAGTCGGCGAGCCCTCCTGTCGACGTCACCCCTCTGCCGCCGCCTTCCGCCAACGCTTTCCGCCGTGGCCACAAGAAGAACACTTCATCGTTGGCCATCAACGTCAACGGTGATGTCGCCGAAGGCCCCAAGTCCGCTTTCGTCCGCTCCGTTGGTTTCCCGCAGACGCCCATGACTGGCACCTTTGGCCCCGGTCAAGCCCGTGCTGGCGAACACCCTGTCCGCCAGCCACGTGGACCTCCTCCACTTGAGGAGCTCCAGGCTGCGCCAACCACCAAGCACGAAGGCAGCAAGAACTTTGCTACTCGTCAACGCCGCCGCGCCGTGCACAACCTTGTTCGTGCTGGTATCGAGCGCCGCGGTGCTCGCAGTGGTAGCGGTGGTGCGGGTACCCCGGTCAGCGAGTCGGACCTGAACTTCCCCTCGGATAACGACTCCGACAGCGTTCGCAGCGGAAGCCTATCGGGCAAGCCCAGCATTGGCAGCCTGAGGGCCGCTGCCAGCGGCGCGATCGGTTCGGAGAGGAAGGCTTCGCAAGAGCGTCTGCGCAGGAACGGCAGCAGCGACTCCTACTCTGCCAGGAGCGTGAGCAGCGATGACGGTGCTAGCACCGGTGGCAAGTTTGTCGAAGTGGTCGTGGAAGAGCCCAAGGCTGTGTCCGGCGAGAGGCGCAAGACGCCCATGCTGGTGCTTACCAGCGCCGAGAAGCGCAAGAGCTCCATGTTCTAGAGCCGGAAACGCGAAGAAGCGGAAGCAGACGGGCAGTGGTGACCAGCTTGGGTGGATCCTGGGCTGCGAGCTACTCGCGCTTTTGTTCATATCCGTCACGGCCGAGTGCCGCCAATGTTTATGGCCTTTCATGATTTTTTTCACTTTCTGCTGCTCCGCTTTGTTTGCTTCTCGTCTGGGGGATTTGGGGCGCGGAGAGGAGCTTTCCTATGTCCCGCGCCACCCCCGGGGGGCGCTCTTTCACTTGCCTTCTCTCTACAACAGCAATGCATGACCTTGTAATGCAATATGCGGCTTCACGGGGGTTTTCGGGAAACAGGAATTAGGGTTGTCGGAGGGAGTTTTATTTGCTTTTGTTTTGCTCTGGCCTGCTCGTTTTGAGCAGAAGCGAGGGAGGAGCGAGAAGGGAAGCGACGAAGCGGAGAGGGGTGGATGCCGGCTGTGCCAGCTCGCCTCTCGACGCGTGTCGCTCTTCCCGTCTTTGTCTTTTTCTCTCTCAATCCATCAGTCGCTTCTCTTCTTTCTTTCTTTCTTTCTTCCACTTTCAGATTTTTGAGTGCGTTCATTTACTTGTCACTTTTAGCTTGAGAAGGTGGATGAAGAGGGAACTGAACTGGGACTTCTGGAATGGGAAAGATGCCTGCTTCGCAGCATGGCATGGCCTCAGGATGGGACGACGTCGGTCGCTGATCGCATGAATGCTATGTTTTGGAACGAAAGCCTGTCTGTGCCACCTGCTGCAGCTTGCGTGCTTTTGCTGTGAACTTGTGACAACGACCGGGGGGACCTGACGAGTCTGAGACGTGCGGTGCGTGCCGCAGATGCAGGTTGCATGCCAGGGTGCGTGCCTGAGGCCGCCACTTTTGGCGAAAATCACCCCGCCTTCTGCCACACACACCTACTACCCTACCTACTTGTTTACTACCTCCTGCCCGGCCGGAGACTCTCGCTCTCGCGCCCTTGTACTCGATACCGCGCCCCCTCTTCCGCTCTCGCCCCGCACGCTTGGCACGCTTGTCCGCGGACATAGCTACAAATCTTCCTACCACCGATCTCGCACCCATCGCATACCCACGACACGCCTACCTACGCACATACACACCACATAGACACGGAGCACTGCAACCGCGCACGCGCGCATCGCCAACACGCCAACACCACCAACCATGACGACGACAACGACGACGACAACCACCGAAACCCCACACCACACGCTCCCAGGCATTTTCGCATCTTCCACACCCGCGCCCGAGCTCCTAACCCAAGGCGCCGAAGCGCTGGTATACAAGACGGGATTCCTGCACGCCAATGGCAGCGATAAGGAACCCATGGCCGCGGCGCTGAAGTTTCGCCCCGCAAAGCCGTATCGCCATCCGGTGCTGGACCGGCGCTTGACGCGGCAGCGCGTGCTCGCGGAGGCGAGGGTGCTGGTGCGGCTGAGGAGGGAGGGCGTGGCTGTGCCGGCTGTGCTGGCGTGTGATTGGGAGGGTAGGTTTTGTGGCTTCTTTTCATATTCGCGGGAGTTTGGATTTGCGGGTTTCTGCTTTGCTGCATTGGGGATATGTCTATTTTGCAAGAGTGGTTGTTTTAAAGTAGAACAGCAGAGCTAACGCACTTGCGCAGCGGGCTGGCTCCTCCTCGAATGGATCCAAGGGCAGACGATCCGCGCCTGCCTCGACCAGTACCTGCACGCGATGCACGCGCCGGCAGCCGAGCACGCGCCCCACGCCGACGGCGAGGAGAGGCACACGGCGGGCGACGAGGCGGCGCTCAGGGCCGCGGCGCCGGAGCTCTGGGCCCTGATGACGCGGGTCGGGCGCGCCGTGGGCAGGATGCACAGCGTGGGCTGCGTACACGGCGATCTCACGACGTCGAACCTGATGCTCAGGCCGCCGCAGGCTGCTGCCTCCGCGTCTTCCTCTGAGGCGCTGGCTGGCGCCGTCATCATTATTGATTTCGGCCTTGCGGCTCAGACCGTCCAGGATGAGGACAAGGCCGTCGATTTGTATGTCCTTGAGCGTGCGTTTGGCAGCACGCATCCGGCTGCTGCGCCGTTGTTCGGGGAGGTGTTGAGCGCGTATGGCGCGAGTTATTCGGGGGCCAAGGTCGTGCTAAAGCGGTTGGAGGATGTGAGGCTGCGGGGCAGGAAGAGGAGCATGCTTGGCTAAGGGGAGGGCTGGGATATGGGAAGGGGAGAGTTGTGGCAAGGGAGAGCAGAGCGTGGCGGGCATGTCAGCTGCACCTAGCGACGCAGAAGCAGAAGTGGGAATGGATAGGTACAGAGGGCGCGAACGCACAAACGCACGAACGACCGGCCAGCCAGCCAACCAAAACCAGGCACAAGCACGGCCCACGAGCACGACTACACTACACCACCAAAGATTTCCTGCGTAGAAAAGAGAGACAGCGTGCGCGGCGCCGAAATGACCCATGACGAGGCGACCTACGAGGCCGACAACGTCGTCGACGCGGGAAATGAAATGGCGTCTTGCTACACGCACACGCGCACGCACGTCCGTCCGCGCCTAATCTCTGGCTTAGGCCTACAATGCCCGTTCAGCCCTACCATACATGCTATCTACCTGAAACCGCCCGTGCGCTGTCTCGTAAGTAGTGAGTAGGCAGTGACGGCATCAGTGGGGTAGAGAGGGACGCTTGGACGCAATTAGGTAGGTAGGTATAGGTATATTGTTCGATGGGTGGGGAACTGCCTACCTAGGTACTTGTCTTATCTTGTTGCGGGGGGATGGGCGATGTGCTGGATAGACGAGAGGGCGTGCCATGGATAGTGTGTGCAGCAGCTGTTTCTGATAGATTCTTTTGTGCCTATGTAAGTAGGTAGAGTGATGGCTTAGTAGGGTAGGGTAGAGGGTAGAGTGAAAGTAGGTAGATGCTTATATATGTCTGGCTTCTTCACTCACTCACTCACTCCACACAACCACACCAGCACAGCAGCATGCAATTAACGTTGGTGAACATGGCTGCTGAAGACAGAAGAGCTGTTGATGCCACTGGGTACACATACGGACACATGCGCTTCATGCGAATTGCTCCCTCCCCCCAAGCTCCCGCGCGTCCCGTGCGTGTCGCCACGACATAGCACCACCGCCAACCATCACCGAGCAAGCATGCTAGTCTGCATCAGCGCTGGGCAACGGTACTGCCCACGGCGGCCTGCAGTAGTGGAGTCGGATCAGCTCCAGCAAAGACATGTTGAGGTCGCCAGCAAATTCGTTGGTCTGCCTCAATTAGGAGACGCTGAACGGCAAAGCTGGAATTCATCTCCAGCTAGCAGCACTAGCGAGGGGGTAGTGCTTGTTAGGAGTAGGGACGGCCTGGGGAAGCTGTGGGAGCGTTTTATGCTGGGCTAGTCGAAGATAAGGATGTTGCTTTGAGTGCTGGGTTGAGGGATGGGTTGCTGTGAGGAGTGGGAAGCTGGCTGGCTGCATCGACTAGGTATAAGTAGTAAAGAGTGTTTTATTCGGATTTTTGGTCTATTTTTTCTTTTGGTGGGTGGTTCGCTGGATCGCGTTTGAGTGTGTAGAGGAAATATTTAAAACTGGACAAAATAGATATGTAATGCGGAGACAAAAAACGGGAAATGGATGAGATCGCAAAAGTATTAGGAAGCTGTGGAGGTTGTAGTGCATTGGATATATTAAATGGGTTGTCAGTGATTATGTGAATGAGTGATGGGATTTCATGCATAAACAGTAGTTGGAGTAAACCTATGTAGAGGATAAACTATACAATTTATTAAATCGACGGCGATAGCAACGATGAACACTACAATGTACATACCCGGTTGCTGCGCCTTGCGGTAGAGGTAAGAGCTACTTCGCTAGACAAGCAGCTGTATGCCAGGCCGACGTTTGGCAAATAAGTCTTATTATACAGGTAAGCAAACAGGTAAATATATATACAATGTAAGCAATTAGGAAAGCAAATACGTCATGTCACCGCCGCAGCTGAACAAAGCAAAGTAAAGCGGCAGGATACGTCTACAGGAGCAAACAAGCATAAATTCGTTCACTAAAAGAGTGGAGGGAGCATCTAAAACCCCACGTACGAGGATTATAAGAGTATGCATAAATCAAAAGCTTAAACATAGCTGTCTATTCTAAAGCCGGGGTAATTAAAGTAGTTAAAAATGGCAGTGTCTGGAAAGAAGCCAGTTCTATATACGACACACGTGGCACTCTGCAGGGAGTCCACCACCAACAACAACAAACAAAAGAAATCTACAAACAAAGTCCGACATACAGACAGGAAGAACCAACTACCTATTATTCAAATTCATAGCAACAAATTCATAGCAACCAAAATAGCATTAAGAAATATCATAGGCTTGAAAAAAATAACCCACAGTCCATCCGTCCAACAACCCCTATTTCCATCCCCCTCATAAGCAGCAGTAGCAGTGACAGTAACAGTAACAATGTCAGTAACAGTAACAGTAACAGCAGCAGCAGTAGCAGCAGCAGCAACCCACCTATTCCCCTCCCCCTCTTGCGTCCTCGTCTTAGCCTGGACATTAAGCACGCACCCCGCAGGCCCACAACTATAGGGCACCGTGACCGGTTTCGTGATCGGACCCTTCACCGAGCTCATCGCCGTTGTAGCAGTCGCCGTAGGCGCCACAACCCGCGCGACCGCGCCAGGCCGCGCCGTCATGCCAGCGATGGTAGTGGGCACAGGTTTCGCGGTGACGCGGTGCGCGAGCCGGTTGCGCAAGCGCGGTTTCGGCGGGAAGCGCGTCGAGCGGAAGGCGCTGGCGCCGGGGAGGCTGAGGCTTGCTGTTAGGCCGAGGAGGGCGGTGAGGAGGTGCGTTGGCTGCATTGTGTGGGTTTTGTGGTTGTGGGTGAGGGTGTGTTAGTTGTTGTTATTGTGTTTGTAGTTGTGGTTGAGGTTAAGGTTAAGGCGTTGCGCGATGTTGTTTAGTGGTATGTGTGTACTTCGAGAGCGCGAGAAGTTTACGCGTTGGAGTAGAGTGAAGTTGGGATGTTGTGGGTGCGCGGTGGTGGTGGGCGGGCTTTATAGTGAGTGCATCGTGGCCAGTCAGAAATCCAATTAGTGGTTGACAGGTAGAAGTGCAATGACGAAAGCAACCCGTGGAAGCAGCAACAACACCAAAAAACGTTGGCGGAGCGAAAGGGCAGAATACCTACAGGTCTAGTTGTGCGCGCTCGAACAACAAACGTCATTGACGACAAGCCTTGTAAAGAATCGTGGGCGACTGACCGTCCGCCTGTCACTTCATCGTGACTGCAAAACATGCAACACCATCACATCAAACCGTAGATAGAGACTATTAGCCGAAAGCTCAAACACCATGATCTCAATTGAGCAAGAAAGACTTACAACACCATAACATTAAACGTAGATAGATAGGTAGATTACTAGAAGGAAGCAAACACGAAAACCACCACCTCACTTGAGCAAGTAGAAAGAAAACAGCAAACACCAACAAAACCAACACCAAGCCCAAGATAACCAAAAGCAACCTCACCACCACCAAAACACCAAAGAAAGCAAACAAACATCACCACCGCACCAGCCAGCAAAAAGACAAAAACTTGGGCGTGGTAGAGGGGTCTCTACCTAGGGCGACAAGTCCCTCCGCGGCGGACCCCAATCGCCAGCCAAGAAACCCCAGGGCAGCAACGAGGCCGGGGTTTTTCTTTCGTAAGGGGCAAGTGTTTCGAACCCTCGACCTCTACGCCAGAATGTGCACCCTCTGGGGAGGTCGGGGGGGCTGCCAACAACGACTGCGCCATACGAGTACGCAAGTGATTCGGCGTTCGCGCTTTATATAAGAGAGGCCGCGGCGCAGGGCTTGTTTGCGGCGCGTTACTGCTTTGGGCGGTGCGAGGGGACTGACGGAGTAAATGTTAAACTCGATGTGAGCCTCTGATGTCATGCCAGAGGTGGCAGTCACCTTAACACACCAATGTCAGTCCCCTCGCCCCCGCGCCTCTCGCTGAGCATCACCGGCCCCGGGACGGAGATACTCCGTGGGCAAGCCGGCTCCAGGCAGCGTGCATCTCTGCTGTAAGTATACTCACGGTGCTCAACACCAACGACCCCATGGCAGTCCGCAAGATGGCAAGCCCCGTTCCCACCCCATGTTTCCCTTGCTCTTATCAACAGTCCAATCCAATGCTTTCAATTCAAATTAATTCCTAAGTCAGACAGGCTCGGCCCCGGGCCATCGTATCCTGTCTCTCCACCTCTGACCCAGCCAGCATGAGGGAGCCTATTTTCTTTCAAGACGGGAAAGACTATAAGCAGCAGATCGTCATCATCGTGGCACGTCGTATACGCATGCATGTCTGCGTCAGCGTGAGAACTGCAGCTCGGCACCTCAGCTTCCCATGACATGAAGTCGAGTCGAGCCGTGCCGACCGTGCCGGCCCTTCCGGCCGGTCATCCGTGCGCTCCCTGAGCGCCGCGCCGGGTAGCAAAGCAGCGCTCGTGGCGCTCACAATTCCATCGTGTCGGCGACGTGTTCGTTCATATCGCGCACAGCGCTCTTCTCACGCTCGCGCTGGCGTTGGTCTTGCACCGCCGCTTCGTCATACTCGTCCTCGTCCTCTTCTTCTTCATCCACCTCGTCAAGGTCGTCATCCGGAAACTCGTCCATGAACTCCTCGTCGCGGTAGACCTCGTCGTCGCCCGGGTCCGCAATTACCATGACGTCATCATCGTCGTCGTCGGGCCAGCCTCCGCTCACGCGGCGGCCTTCTGCCACGTCGCCCAACCAGTAACTCGCGCGCTTGGCCGCCGCACTGCTTCCATCGCCAAAACCACTACCAGCACTGCCGCCTCGACTACCCCGGCGACGCTGCAGACCTGCGGATAGGTAGCTGCCGCCGCGCTGAAGTCCCTTGGTGCCCACGCTCACGTGCGTCGGCCGCATTACCGGTGAGTGCGACATGGCGCTCAGACCGCGCAAGTAGAGGTAGCACACGCGCTTGCGGTGCTTATTAAAGAAGAAATAATTCAGCGACCAGATGGAACCCTCCTCGCCGTCAAAGGGGTCCTCCTCGGGTGCGTAGCTGTAGACAGCGCAGTCGCGCAGGCCCATCTCGTTGTCGATGAGCCGCCACATGCGAGGACCCCAGGCCTGGGCGGCGCCGCCGGGTGAGGAGCGTCCACCGCCGTTACCTGCTGCACCGCTTGATGCGGGCGGTACTGCCAGCAGCGCACCCGAGGGCCGCGGCCGCAGGTTGTACAGTGTCGTGTCGATCGTGTTGATCACGGCACGCAGACTGCGCTCTTTGCGGAAATCGCTCGGCCGCAGGATGTGTGAGAAGTCGTAGTCCGGATGACTGGCGTTCAGTGTCGCGATCAGGTACGCGAACGTCCGCCGACTTGAGATCTGGCTCAGGGGTCCGAACGGGCTCGAACGCGACAGGTTCAACGACCCTGCCAGCGACTCGGCTTGTGGTGGTGACAGAGACGCCGACAGTCGCAGCACTGATTCGTGCTGCGACTCCAGCGAGCTCTCGATGTTCTTGTATAGCTTCTTGTCGCTTCCAGCGGCCTTGGTTGTGTAGAGATCGCAGCCACCGACAACGTGGCAGTCGGGCGTGTCGAAGTTGAGCGCATTCGTCGCGTCTTCGAAATCGCGAAGGGGAAGGTACTGCAAAGCTCGACGTTAGATGATCCTGTCTCACTCGTTGTTGCGTCGACGCGACGCTCTCAGATGCTTCATTGAGCGAATGCGCGCGGGCAAGCTAAGGGGAGATTGACGCACCTTCATCGTCGCAACTAGAGGGAGGGTGAAGTTGATGCGCAAGTCGAGTGAACAGAGAAAGGGGAAGTTGCAGGGCAGCAGGGGCGGCTTTGTTTCGGAATGCGGAGAGGGTGGATACGGTGAGCAGGTGTAGCTAGACAACACGCGAGGATCGCTCAAGGCTGGCTGCGGAGAGCGAGCGTCGTGCGTTGTTCGGGTTGGCTGGGATGCGTGGGGAATTGGATTGCTCCGGAGCGGAGAGAGGAGTCGTTGGTGGTGCAGCGGTCGGGGGGACGGGAGGTGGTCGGGAGGTATGATGATGCTGCGAGCTGGGGTTGGGTGGGGCCCAGATCGGAAGTGGAACGCGGTGACCTGATTGGCAGGAGACGCCACGTGATGCGGTGTCGTGGCTGTTTCCGGCAGTGCAGCAGTATCCACTAAGGAGGTCGTCCTGCTCCTCGTGAGATGCCTGATCCTGATGAGAGAGTCGTCGCTGTCGTCCTTCCTTTGGCTGACTCGCGTGAGAGGCTGAGCGCCTGTACGTCACCACACTAGCTGCAAGTTAGGAGGGATTCAACCACATCAGCCCGAAGGGCCCAGGCAACGCAGCTATCCGTAGCTTCATTGAGTACTAGTTCCGAACGCCAGCTCATCCTTGCCTGCGGCAAAGGGCGTTGGAGATACAATACACGTGCTGGGGTATCCGATGCCTTCCCCGCCGACCAACTCCTAAACTCCCATTGATGCTTCTGTGCGCCCACGCCTGCTGTGCATCAACCGAGAATGCCGGTCTGGCGGATCTTGCTCTCGAGCTCCAGTGCTTCCTGCGCCGTGCCACGTTCAACCGTTAGTGAGACGTGTCCACATGTCTTTGCGCAGAAATCCAAAGAGTCAACAATCCACTGCGTCGGGTATCATGCTAAGGTAGAGACAAACGACCGACGGAAGCTTTATCCGATTCGGGTGACGCCGTCGTCCTCGACCTAGCGCAGCACTGGTGATTAGCAGCTGAGTTTGTCGACAAGCGGACGAGAGTGGGGCCGGGGTGCCGTTCATCAGAACAGCGACAGTTGCTTGAGGTCCTCGTCAAGGGACTTGGTGTAGCTCAGCTGCTCCCGGGAAACGCGTGCTAAAACCCACTCACCTCCATGTCCTCAAGACTGTCCTGTTGGCCAATGCAACGTAACACGTTCTTCTTGCTGCTTTCCTGCATCTCGCCCGCAATCAGGAGCTCGTCGAGAATGAAGTACGCCTTCTGGAAGTTGAATATGATGTCGAGCTCGCACACGTTGCCGTAGTACTTGTCCATCTGCTCGACGTAGCGATGGATGATCTCAAGGGTGATGAGCTCGTTGTCCTCGGAGTCGCAACCGGCAATGAAGAAGAGCGAGGCATAGCGACGGTAGACGACCTTGTTGTCTGCAGGAGCTTAACATGGGACCAGGGGCAAGCTGTGGCAGGAGGGCGACGCACCCTTGTACTCGAGGAAGTTGCACATGCGCGTGCGGCGGGCCAGGACGAGCTGCGAGACGTCTTTGACGATCTTGGCCTTGTCCTTAGGCGACAGAGTAACGAACCACTTGGCGAGGCGCTGGGACGCTGTCAGCGAACGCGGGGATGAGGAGCGCGGTGGGAGCGACTTACGACCTTGCCCTGGCGAGAGAGCAGGAAGAGGTACCTGGGGAAGTCAGCGACGGTCTAACATGACAAAGCCAATGGAGAGGGAGGATTTACTTGATAGCCATGTTGACGGTGGTGGTAGTGGTGTTGTGCAGTGAGAATTGTTTGGCAGCAAGAAGCTTCGCACGCTTCGGTGACGGGGAGTCGGAGGGATCGCGGCGTAAAGATCGACGGGGCGACGGGGCGTTGAGGCCCCGACGCGCGCATTGGAAGACGGCACGGTACACGCACCCCGCCGCTCACCATCACCACCATGGACATCAGCTCGCGCCAGTCGCGCGATGTCCGCGAGCTGCTCTCCTGGGTGCTGCATCCCCAGCGCTCTGCCCGCCGGTGGTCCCAGTCGCAGAGCTCCAGCAGCAATCCCGCCATGATCAAGCTGATACTATCAACCTCGTACGAGCAAAAGCAACCACCCGCCCGACTCTCTCTACATTCCACTGACACAGCCTCTCACAGAAACATCATGGGCGGCGCGCCCTCGGTGCTCCGTCGCAGTCCCGTCGAGAAGTCCAACACGGAGCTGACCAGCGCTCTGCGCGCCAACTTCTCGGCCCACCAACACGAGGTCATTACCACTAGCCCGCATGCCCCGGCCGTCCTCTCTTTCCGTCACTGGACCCAGCAGGACAGCTCATGTCTGTACATCCCGGCTATCGACTTTGACGCCTCGGGCCTTGCCGAGGAGCGTCCCGCCTACGACATCACGGTCAAGCTGTTCTACCTGCCCAATGTGCCTGTGGCACAGCGTTGCGCCCACGCGCGCGAGGCCATCGATCTCGTTCTCAAGGAGCTGCATGTCTCTTCAATTGACCTACTCATCGTGTCGTTCCCGGGCGTGGCGTTCGACGCCGACGACGAGGACTGGGACTCTGACGAGGGCGGCGACGAGGGCATACGGGCCGGCGGATCCGGACGTGAGAGTGGCCTCGGCGTCGAGGACGTCGACAGCATGATCGAGACATGGCACGCGCTCGAACAGCTGCACGACGAGGGCCTGATTGCAAAGCTCGGCCTGAGCGAGTTCGGCACCCAGCGTCTACAACGCTTCCTTTCTCGCACCCGCGTCCGCCCCAGCGTCGACCAGATCAATGTCCGCGACTGCTGCGTTGTCCCCAAGCCGCTGATCCTCTACGCAAAGCAGGAGGGCATCGAGCTTCTCACCCACAACGACTGCACCAACATCCTTCCCCCCGGCACCCTTCGCGAGCTTCTCGGCACTGGCGAGAAGGGCGCCAGCGTCCTCGCTGGCCCCAACGACTCTTGCCATGGCTTGAAGGGCGATGTCATCCCAGAATGGGTCGTCAAGTACACGGCCGTCGTCAAGGACAGAGGCGTCGTGGAGAACAAGGGCTACTTCGCAGTAGCCGAGCTACGAAATTGAACAACTGTCGACCAACCAACAGCAGTAGCAGATGAGATTGTGTGCTCTCTTTAATTCTTTTCCCATTGCATTCCGCGGCGTTGGAACTGAAAGAGGTCCACTTGGACCATATTTGACATTTGATGCCCCCTCCCTATTCACGACGTTATAGTAGCAATGACAACACCACAATCTACAACCATTGCACCAGTACCAACTGTGCATTTGCCGAACTCATGTTCAGACACCCATCCCAAACAGATTCTTCGACGTCGTCCGAAAAAGCGCGTGATTGCTTGATTCATAAGCAATTTGCTTCATAAGCAACCCGTCCGGACAAGCAGCTGACTAATAAATAATCCGCTGCGGCAACAGCTGCTGCATTCTGCACCTAGCGAACGAGCAGACGAGGGGGACGGACGGCACCTGCCGATACCCTGCCTGCTCTCCATGAACTCCAATTGCCGGACAACACTCAATTACATCCGCGTACAAACGAGCTGCGCAGACCGTCCCCTTTAGATTTAGAGAGCGAAACAATCTGATAGCATTTACATCCGGCTACGTGCAAGAGAAGCCGTCCCAACGCCTCCTTCCTCGTTTCTGTGACGGGTTGTTATTACCTTACCCACCCATAAACCACAGCATGCGGTTTCCCAATCGAGATGAACTCAACAGCAGAGATAGTAACTCTTCAAGACCTGCCCAAGCCACCCTTATCTTCAACATCCTCACTCACCAATACCTCATTCGCGAACATGCTTCCCCTCGTCATCACTGCAGTCGTAGTAATACTCATCTGCCTCGTCCACTTCGTAAAACGTCCGCATTAGTGGCCTAAATACCAGCAGCACCTACCGCCATCCCACGGACTAATTCCTTTTCCGCGACGGGTTGCTGTTACCTGCCTACTCTACCCACCACCGAGCGCACAGCACGCAGCTTCCCAACCAAGATAGACCGGCGCAACAGCAGTGCTTAAATTTCCCTCCAGGACCTAGATACCAACTCAAACACCCTTCCTTCATCCTCAGCCACCTCACCATCCTCACCATCCTCACAACCTCACCTCCCACCTAAGCCACATCTCATGGCCACCCCCACAATAATCGCCTACAGCGCCCTCGGCGCCACCATCTGCGTCGTCAACAGCATCGCAGGCATAGCCGCATACTACCACCACCGCAAGCGGCAATCCGCCAACAGAAAAGCAGCCGTAGCGGCTTGGAACGCGGACCACGGCCCGTACCCCCAGCACGCAAAGGGCCCGACGCCGCTGCGCGAGTTTTACGACGACGACGCGGCCGTGCCTGACGCCCGGGGATTGGTGATGCAGCCGCCTCGTGCGCAGAAACGGAGGCGCTTTTCGCTGTCTAAGCTGGGCCGCGGTAAGAGAGGTTGAGAGAAGTTGACGCGTTGGGGGCTTCTGGGACTGGAAACGGGGGTTCGTTTGTCGCGACTGCGGTGGAGGCTTGTTCGGGCCTGGAACGGCGCTTACTGGGGGTTTGTCTGGCTGCGTGGTGCAGAGCAAGTTGCGCGCTGGCAAGATATCGTGAAGTGCTGCACTCTCGATCCGTGGAGGAGTAGCGAAGATCAGGAATGGGGACATGGACAGCGCAAAGGTGTTGTAGCAGACGGGAAGGAAAGAGCATGCATGCATGATAGCTGGTAAAGAGACAACAAGAAACCCCATGAAAATCAATTATTCCGCCTGAACAGCGCCCCGAGGCAGACCCAACCCAGCGCGTCCCATCCCTACGCACACTCCCTCGCCCCTACCTCTTCCTGCTATTGACGTTCCTGCCCGCGCCGACCTTCGGCCGACCACCAGGGCCCTTATTGCGCTCACCGGTCAAAATGCCCGGCAAGTAATCCTCATCCATAAGATCGCGCTGCTTGACGCGCTTCTGCTCGGTGATGGCGCGCATGTACTCCTTCTGGTCCTCGGCGAGGATGAGGTCCTGGCCCCAGCCGCCCTTGCCACCGCCCTTGCCGCCGCCGCCGACATTGACGCGCCCGCTCGCCGACCCCCCCACCGCCTTCGGGATGCTGTACCGCTCGCCGCGGTTGTTCCACTGCATGTTCTTCTTGAGGTGCAGCGTGAAGGCGCCGTTGGCGTCGGTCGAGCACGACACGCGCGTCAGTGTGGGCTTGCCGCACCGTGGGCAGAACTGCTTGTCCATTTGCTTGGTCGTCAGGAAGCACGCGTGGCACCGCAGGATGAAGGTTTTGAGGTGCTTGACGCGCTGCAGTGATGGCGACAGCAGGTTCAGGTTCATCTGCAGGATCACGTTCTGCATCGCAAAATCGGTTGTTATGATCGCCGCTTGCATCGTTTTGGGCTCGTTGATCGTCGATGCGCTGCCGTTGTTGTCTTTGGCCTGCTTCTTTTTGATGTTGGAGGGCGTGATCCAGCCGCCTGCGTCCGAATCTTCTTCGTCGTCTTCTTGTTCTTCCGCTTGCGTGGGGGCTTCCGGTGCTGGTGTTGTCGTTTCCTCTTCTGCTGTTGCCGTGGTTTCCGGAACAGTGGCCTCCTCCGGTACAGACGTCCCCTCTACAGCCGGCGCCGCTTCGCCGGAGATCTGAGCATTGGCCAAAGCAGAAGCCACCGCGCCGACGGACTCTGCAGCTTCAGCGGCGGCCGTCTCCTCCGCCGGCTTCTTAGCCTCAGCAGCCGCACCCTCCTCCTCTGGAGCAGCAACAGCAACAGCAGCAGCAGCGGGCTCCCCCTCAGCAGGCAGCTTCGGGGGCGGCGGGCCATTCGTGCGCTTCTGGCCCGGCGCATTCCTCAAGCGCCACTCGCCGCCATTGCGCTCGCACTCGAGCTCGCGGGCCAGGGCAATGAGCTGGATGTCGGTGCGGCTGAGGACGGCGAGGTCGCCGGTGCGGCGCGCAAACTCTTGCACCGTGCGCACGCTCTCCGGCCGCGGGTCGCGCTGCGTCAGGAAGGGCAGCAGCGTCGTCTGGATGCGCGCCCGCGTCACCTCGTCCCGGATCTCGGCCACCACGGCGGGGATGGTGAAGAGCTGCTCTGCCTGCGCCAGGAGCGTGGATACTGCGGGCGCATTTTTGATTATCGGCCCTGCGTCGAGGACGAGGCTGTGGATGGGCTTTTCCGTTTCCATGCTTTTTTGCTTTTTTCTCTTTCTCTCTGCTGATCTCTTCTGCTTCTCTTTTTCCTTTTTGGGCCTGGCGCGTCGGGAGGCTCAGCGAGCGTCGAGGGGGAAAAAAGGTTGTTGCCCGTTGTCGTTGTCTTCGGAGTTAAGCCGTCCCAAAAATTATCCACCTAGTCTCGCGGTTACCTAGCGGGCTCACGTGATGGCGAGTTCAACCGAGATTCTGCCTGTTCACAGCGCAGCGACCCGGAGAGTCGGCCATCGCCTCGGTCTGGAAACGGGCATGGATGTCATCTGCGCAACCCGACCCCAGACTCCATCCGGATATCCTCCGCCACCCGTCGTCACTCGACTGTAGAGTAGTTGTTGGCGTCCGCAAGCCGCAAACACCACTGCCACCACCACCATCACCGCCACTACCACTAACAACACCAGCGGCGGCTCTTCTACCACGTCCCCGCCGGTGCGGCTAAAGTAGCGTTAAACGCAGAGAGAAAAGTCCGACGCCCGAGGCTGCAGTCACGCACGCACGCACGAAACGAACGGCCGGGGAACCCCCAGCCGTGCCCGCCATGCCCGCCATCCCGCCTCTCGATCCCGCGCTTACAAGCTCGATCCGCGCGCGCGCGTAGGGCGGGAGCGGAAAGGAGCAAGAAACAAAGCAAAACAAGCGGCGGCTGGCGGGCAGGCAGGCGTCAACAAACCCCACACTCACTCTGTCACTCTGCACGTTCTCGCCCCAAGCCCTCCAAGCCCCAACCCCCAGACGTAGACCCAGCCGAATCTAGCCACCCAGCCCAGCCCCATATCCTTGCCTTGCTTGCCCTCCGGTGATGCGCCCGGATGCGCGCCCGGCCTGTTCTGGCTGCTGCTGCTGCATCGCGCGCATATGATGCTGATGTGCGTCTAGAGTGCCTACATGCATGCGTGCCTCGAGTCTCGAATCCCTCCCTCTCTCATGCGGACTACTCACGCACGCTGGCTCGCCGCGTCGTGGCGTCTGTCCGCTGTCCGTCATTCTGTCACTCTATGTATGTAGCCTGTAGCATGGAGCATGTAGCATGTAATGTAGCAGCGGACACCCGAGCCCCAGCCCGAGCCCGAGCCCCAGCCGCAGCCCGCTGCTGGCGAGCGGCATACGCAGCAGCAGCAGAGACGAAGGATCCCAAGACAAACCCATCCATGCCCGCGCCGCATAAGCATGGCATAGCATAGCATAGCATAGCATGGCATGACATGCCATGACAGCCAGCCTGACAGACACATTGCAACTACTCGTTTCAGAGCGAGTGACAAGCTGCGCTGCACTGCTAGAAGCTGAGAACGAACCTCAACCCACGTATGTCGACCGCCAGGCCGCGTCGCAAGTCAACCTAAGTCCAAGTCCGGTTCGCGGTGCGCCTCGCGGCTCCCGCCGTCAGAGTCCGTCTCCCCGCGCCCGGCCGCTGAAAGAGGTCTAGGTGGACAAGAACACCCAACGCTGCTCCCGCTGGCTGCTTCGCCGCTTGGGGCAATGGGGCCCTGCTCTGCCCTGCCTTGCCCTGCCCCTTTCGGCGTGGGTAAGGGTATCCTAGGTAGGTAGGTAGCTTGCTGCCCCCCCGCGGTCCGGAACTCCGGCGCGGAGTGCTTCCGCCCTTTGTTATTCACTCCCTCTCAATTCAACCCTCACTCACTAGGTAGAGTACCCTACGCACTGCCATGGCGATGCCCCGTCTGGCTACTTTGAGTAGTTGAAAGACGCTACTTTTGCCGCCTTGCAACTATCGCTCAGCGGCTTCCTTGGCCCTATCCAAAACCCACCGCCAGCGACCTCGACAACGTGACGGGCTCCTAAATGAGACAGGGAGAGAGAAAGATGAAAATAAGGACCTGACGATTGCTCCTCCTGCCCCTCCCCCTTCCCTCCAAACGCCCTGGAAACAGAAAGAAACCTCCCCTCAAAAAAAGATGATAGACACCTCCCCGTCCCAAACCCGTTAACCAACCGCCCCAGCCAGCCTCCCAGAGATTCACGCGTGAACCAAGACTGCACGCGATTGGACTCCATCATCGCGTCGCCAAAATAGGGAAATAAGGGAAGCTGGTTTCCAAAGAAAAAAGATAACCGACCGCATAGATAGGTCGCAATGAAAAATCATGTCATTAATAACCAAGAGTGCATCCAAGGAACCATGGAAGAAGGCGGAAAGTGAGGGAGTGCTAAAATAGAAGAGGCAACGAAGGGGTGTTGAAGCTGCGTGTTCCCGCATTCTGTGTTGTTTGTTGGCAGGCCGTCTTTCCGTAAACGCAGTTGGTTATGCCACCCTCTCAATCGATGGTAGGAGATGCGGCGTCGCTTTTTTTTATTATCTTTTTTATTTTTTGCGTGGCCTAGGATGCCAGCGAAAATACTTTTTTTTTTTTTTTTTTTTTTTTTTGTTTGCCCATCCCTTTCTGTGTGTTGTTCTCGTATGTTTTAGGCAAGTCTTTTGGCTACGAGTGCCGCAAACGGAGAAGAGAAAACAAAAATCCGAGCGTATCCGATAGCGACCATAGGAAAGCGAAAAATGCGCAAACAATTGGGGCATTGAAACATTAAGCCGCCAAATCCTTGTTTCGTTGATCTCATGCCATAGTCTGTATAGGGGTTTCTTATGTATGGAGATCCGCGCTTGTCCATAATGGTGATGTACAAAATGATGCTGTAGGGACAGTGCTGCATTGCTCCACTGAAAAGAAGGTGCGTTCCAGCGCACTGAAAACCAGGAGGCTGGAACCCGTCTGCAGTCTCCTGGCTTTCCTGGGACGTTGATTCGTGCACCTGGTCGTTGCTTGATTGTCGTTACATGATAGTCGTTATGTGGCCGAGCACTGCCGGCTCTTCGTACATATACAGAACTTTTGGTAGCAGCGAGCGCATCACTCATCGGTCGAGCACGGTAATGATGTTGATCTAAGAGACAGAAGCTTCGACTCTACGGTGTACATGGCTGGCATGTGCCTCGAGAGCGCGAGCCATGACGTGGGTAACTGTTTAATATCAGCAAAGAGCGTTCTGAGATGGGGGTTTGCTACCAAGTTCGGCTTACCAGGCCAGACAGCGGACCTCTCCATCATGTACGCTGTGATGAGCAAAAGCTTGCTCCCGTATCCGTAGTTGCCAAGATGGGACAGACCCAAAGCTGTCGCGGAACCCGAGTTTCCAGCATCAAATGAAATTTTCACTTCAGCATTACCAAGAATTTCCCCAACCTTCTGGAGGAGCTTGATGTCTTCATCCTCCAACAGCATGATGGCAGGAACCTGACTGTAGTCAATTTCAGAATTGCCCAGAATTCCCATGTAGCGTCCAACGCGCTCTTGCACAGTTGCCACCCACTCTGCGAGAACTTGCGCGCAGTCAAACGTGCACATTGCGGATTGAATAGGCAGTTCCCTTGATGTGAAATCGACAAACGTGGCTCCAAGTTTGTCGGACATAGACAGAGAGTCTGCAGCGTAGAAGGCAGCCTTGCGCAGGAGACGCTCACGTTTAGAGGACTTGGTGCTTTGGAGGCTGGGGTTGGACATGCCAGGGCTGATGGCTTCTGGAGTGTCAAACTCTGATTTTGGCACTGACATGCTACCGGTTGAGCTGGACATGTCTCCAGGGGAGTCGGAGTCCGATTCGGCATGTTGGAGGATCTCGTCACCTCTGGCCAGTTCCTCGGCCATCGCATCGAAATCACGCTGCCAGAAGCCCTCCTTCGACCGTGCGAGGCTGACGAACAAGCGGACGTAAGCAAGGTCCAGGAGTGGTATGCTGTCTGCTCCGAGAGGGCCGTACGGGTTTGGGCGTTCCAAGCTGTGGTGTGGGTTCGCTCTCCAAGCAGCTTGCCAAGCTTTCAAAGCAGGCTCGATTTGGTTATGCATCTGCTCGGTCTCCGCTCCCGTCCATTGTCGGCCGTTGTGTCTCTGACGCGTCTCCCAGATGTAAACATGCAGAGCGTTGATCAGAACATAGCACCCGAAAGTGCTCGGTTTCAGCACACTCTCTTCGGGGTCACCGTGCGGGCTGTTCCTGTAGCGGTCGCTAGCCGTGAGCAAAAACGACAGAGCATCAGCGAAGGGAATTTGCTTCGAGGCTGCGACTTGTGGACCGCCCATAGCAACCCAGGTATGGGCGCTGTCAGCAGCCCATAAATCCTCTTCGCAGGGCAAATCAATGTGTAGCTCCGAGTTCAGGATTCTGGGAGCATGGTTGTAGGCAGTGACAGTGAGGCTTGACAGGACAAATACTGCGTAGAGGGTGCGCTTGCGCTCTTCTTGCGCTTTCCAGCGCATCCACTGAGAGTGCTCGTCGTAAGATGCAGAAATGTCCCTCGGGCTCCACGACATGCCATCTTCTCCCATATGAATGTCTCTGTCGAGATTGCTTCGCTCATCTGCAGACTCATCAAGAGGTTGGTCGAGGTGAGCGGCCTTTGCGAGGCTGACCAATGCCGCACAGTGAGTGTATGCGACATCGTTGGCCTGCTTATCGCCACATTGATGGCCGTAGATCAGGTTGAGAAGCATCGACTGCACCAGCCAAAGCGGGGTGGTGTGACCCGATGTCTCATGAGCAGGGTTGATGCCATTAACAGCAGCTGCCAAATCCGCCCGGCGACGCTCTTCAAGGTAGAACAGAATCATCTTCTTGGCAGCCTCGAAGAGCTCTTTGCCAGCCGCATGCTCATACTCGTAGAGCGCACCGATCGCAGCCATAGCCAGAATCAGGCATTCACCCCCGCCAATCGTGCCTCCGTGACCAAAGGTCGCAGCACGCGCGCTGCCAGCGTACAGCGGCGAATCGAAGGACAAGGTCGGAATGTGCAGGAATGGCAGGTGAGGGTGGAAGTAGCTGATGTAGGCGTTGACGAAACGCTGCAAATCATTGGTGCCCGGGAGCGAAGGGAGCTGTGTCGACTGCGTGGCGGGAAGTCCTGGCGACAGCGGCGAGCCAATAGCCGGCTGCGAGTATTTACGCTGAATCGGACTGTAGTTCATCGCCTGCGACAAGCTCATGAGGAGAGACTGGCGAGTAGCATCAGTTATAGAGTCAGTCGAGACGGAGGTCACCGAGCTTTGCCGAGCACTGCCGTTGACTGAAGAGGAAGCTATACTTGTGCTATCAGGACTGAAGTTTGGCATGGGCGCGTGGAAGTACTGGCTAGGCATTCCAGGGATCGCCGTTGAAGGGCTCATCGCGTTGAATGGCGGCGGTGACGAAAAGTAAAAGTCAGGTGCGTTGCTGGGTTCTTGCAGCTCTTTCGGTGAGACCGTGTTCATCGGGTTCATGAGTTCGGGGAACACAGCGTGCATGGCCTCCATCGGTATCGAGTGGAGGTCGCCCATCGATGACGCGTTGAGCGGATTTTGCCACATGGGACCAGTCGATTGCGTCTGCTGGTTTGAGCCGTCGAGCATGACTTCGCTGAAACCGCTTTGACTAGCAGTACTGATAGCCGAGGGCGACGACTCTTCTGGAGCTCGTTCGTGGCCCCCTGCGTTCAGGTTGAGGGAGCTGTCAAGCCCGCCCATCCAATCGTAGCTGTCCTCGTCCTCGAAGCTAGTATTGCCAGGGAAGGGGGGGAAAGTGGAGAACGGAGAAGCTGGGGTACCCAGAGATCCGCTAAAGTGGAGCTGGTTCGGGTTGATCGTAGAGCCTGAGGAGAAGAGCTTATCAAGATCCATCATGTCACCAAAGCCTGGGATCGGAGCCGTACGAAGGCCACCTCCGATGCCCATACCCAAGTGGGTGTCAATTTTTGGCAGGCCGTGGCTCCCGACGTTCGGCTCCACTGGGCTCTGCAAGCTACGGAAATCGAAGCTGTGAGCGTTGCCGAAGCCTGCCAGACTAGGGTGGTGAGAGTGGCCCATGCTCATGCTTGGAGTCCTCGCTGAAGCAGCGTGGTTCGAGAGCAGGGTGTTCAAAGCAGCACCGTCAATGTGGCTGATGGTGTTTGCCCTAGGCCTCGCTGTAGCTGGCCCAGTGCTTGCACCGTTACCGTTGGCAGTGGAAGCCACGGAGTTCTTACGGACTCTACCGGCGCCATTCGCGGAGGGGACTCCGGTTGTGCTTTCTCTGCGCCCGTTTCGGGGTCGAGTAGATGCAGCTCCGGCTTGGTGGAGCTTTTGCTGGTGTCGCAGCAGCAAATCTCGCCTAGCAAAGCACCTAGTGCATTGGGGGCACTCGAATGGCTTCTCTTTCGTGTGGGAGCGTTCATGGCGCTTGAGGTGTTCCAACCTAGCGAACGATCTACCACAAGTGCCGCAGACGTGTGGACGGGGCTTGTCCGTCTTTGGCGGAGGAAAGGAGGAATTGGAAGCGGGTTGAGGAGGGGCGGGTTTGGTGTTGGATGTGGGAGCTGTTGAGCGTCGATGGTCAGCACTGCGAGGCATCGACCAATCAGGGCATGTGTGAATGAGAGAGTCAGCTTGCCTTTGACGTTAGCGAGCGTGTCATTGGCGCCATTTACAGCGTCCAAGTTGGTGGAGGCGGCCATGATGGAGCTTTGAGGGGCTGCGAGTATCTCCGTCATGCGTTGGATGCTCGGTCACCGCTATTCGACTTCTGAGCGTCCCACTAAAAGACGTCGCGCACACCGTGTCGGGATGCAACGCAGCCAGCTCGAAGCTCGAAGCTCGAAGCTCGAAGCTCGAAGCTCGAAGCTCGAAGATAAGCAGGAGGGAGCTCTAGTGCGTTCAACGAGAGACGAGTGAGCAGCAGAAGTCAATGCGCGTCAGGGATCGTGTGTATACCTGTTTGGCGGCAGTAGCAGAGTCGGTGAGGGATTCTCGGCAGACAGCTCTCTCTCTCCCTCTCTCAAAAGAAAACAGGCAGACGGAGGAGGGTTCGTGGAGTTGAGGCGGCGGATGTTGGGGTTGCAGGGGAGTCGGTCTCGCGCGACGAGCCGTCGGTCAGCTGCGCAAGCTCGGTCGTCTGGGGGAAGGCTGAAGGGACCCGGAGTATCCGGTGCTAACGCAGGCGATCCGGGATTCCAGAATCAGCGTCGACGCCAATCTTTTCTGGAGGATTAGAGGAGGAGGAGAGGGTGTTTAGGAGCAGGCAGGATGGTCTTAGGTGAATTGGCGTACAGGAGGGTCCACCGATCTCAAGAGGGCTCGTTGGTGAGGGCTATGCTGGCGATCTTCTACCCTCAGTAAGCCGTTGCATGACACGGCGGCAGGAGCTTGGGCCTCGGCGCTGCGTGCTTAGCCATGCGCAAGAGAGAGGCCATAGAGCCTTTTGCCGCCCAGCCGGCTGGCCTGGATGCCTGCACGCAGAGCGATGCAGTGCTAGGCACAGGACGGTACCGGGCGACCAGGTTCCCCGTTGTAGGCCCACACCCGCAACGGCGCAGTGGCTTGCCGAGCGTGATTGGTCTCACGACGACTGCGCGTCCCTGAAAACGGCGGGCTGGTCGCGGCGTCGGAGATACAAGGCCTCGCCCAGAACCACGGCTGGATGTCAATCAGCGCCCTGCCCCCCTCCCCCCCAGGAATCCGGGGTAAGAGAGGGTACGTATCGTGGGCTGTGGCCGAGGGCGCATGACCATCCCCAGATTTTCCACACGGCTCGAGCTGGCAACTGTGCCTGCGGGTCGTGCAGCCCGCACTGATTCGTGTCGCTTACACCCTTTCCATCGCTGATCCTCGGTGGGGACTGTCGAGGCAATTTCCTCAGGCTAGCGACGTTACAGTAACAGCAGAAGGGCGGGTCGTCGAGGCCCTTTCAACCCGCCCGATACAAAAAAAACCCCAGCTACACGACGGCGCGCTAGCCAGCTCAATGCGCACCGCACATGACCCGCCGACTCCGGAGACCGCTCCACTTGCCGACGTGGTCCCCCGGCTGGACCTGCGAAAATGACGCACCACAGCCTGGGGCGGTTGATCCTCGGGAGAACATGGTTTGAATTCCTCCGGCCATCTCTCTCTCCAGCTCCTCGGCCGACTCCGCTGCCCAGACATCATCATCATCATTATCAGCCACACCTCCTACTAGCTAGGTCCATCTTTTTTCTCCCAATCCTCCTCGGGCCTCCTCGCGCGTACGGGTTCATGCACTCCGGCCGCAGATCAGGGTGCGCGGTCCGCAGGGCAAAAAACGTCAGAGCGTTCGCGAATCTTTCCACTACCCTGCCCGCAAAGCCGCTCATTATCATTGGACCTTGCTATTACTGACTTCAAAGCAGTCGCGCCTGCAGCTGTGGCACGATTCGCCCGACCCCATACGTCAACCCGCTTACCAGCCCCTGCCCCAGCACGCGCCAATCCCGCCCGGCGCACCACCTCGAAGCAGCTCGTCTTCATGCCGCCGCGCATAACAAACTCGATCTCCAGCCGGCGGAAGCCGCGATGATTGTATATGCGTCTGCACGTCAACGGAGCCTCTTGCCAGAAGCTGACCACTGCCAGTATTGGAAGCGCTGCCTTTGACCCGAGCTATTCTTGGCTACCCTTACCACACGGCACATCGCCACCCGGCTTTTGATTTTACCTAGCTAGTTAGCTCCCACCCAGCGATCGCCTGCAGAGCGCGAAGGAGTCGGACTCGTCTCGCGCGCGCGGTGCCAGGTGGGCCGCTCCAGCTCGAAAAGCGGAGCGGGACGGGACGAAACGAAGCCAGTGGTGCCTTCAATCTCCGAGGGTCTGCTTGATGCAGTCGAAACAGAACCACTATCAGAGCATCCTCTCCAGACGCCCAACCGCCCTCTTGTCATTGGTGAGGACGACCAATGACAGCGGCAACAAGCGTCACGGGCCGCTCTGTGGGAGCTCGCGCTCGGGAAGCAACAGCCCACTTCGCGCGAAACACCCCACTTTCCATTTTCGATCGATCCTATCGGCTATTCTTATCGGAAACCGTTTCTCGCCGTCTCGGCTTGCCGCTGCCCGAGGTTCGCGGAAACGCGCACGCTGGTTATCTCCGGCGAACGCTGCTTCGTCCCCAGCGTGACGACAACTCCAGGGTACGGAGGCATCACCTCTATGAGGCTTATTGCGCGTGAGCACGGCAGAGGTTGCGATTGACGCACCTCGCGGCCCGGGTTCCCTGCGCGGCGCGCCTCGCCTTGCCCTTACGCTAGCCTGAAGTTCGTAGCAACTTCAGACAGACGTCAAGGAAGGGCCTGTGGAGCAACAGGCCGCTTGATTCGACATGTTTGTGCGAACCAGTACATGCTGCCACTTCCTGCTGCTACGAAGTTTGCCGATCACCGTCAATCACTATACAGCGGGCAGCAAACCGTTGGATGGCTTCGACGCAGTGACGACATGGCAGCCACACCCCACGCCCAGGACTGGGCAGTGAGAGCCCACGTTGGATATGACAGTGCCAATCCTGCTCGCACGCTTAGGATAATTTTCCGCCTGCCCCAATGCAATAGGACGGAAGCAATAAAGAGCAGGCGGAACTACAAGACCATTCTCTTGGTATCTTCCGTGGCTGTCGTGTCACCTTTTCGTCTCAGCCACGCACCATATGCGCAACTTGTCCCACAAGATCCGCGTCAAGCTTCGCACCGCATAGGCTTCGGAAAGTTTAAAGTGCGTCGAAAGAGGCCCCAGAAAGCACTCTCAGCCAACGAGACTGGCCGAGGTCACATGCTTTCCGCTGAGCTCAGCGATCCATGACGCGACGGACGCGTCGTCGAGAGCACACTGAACGGGTGGGCAGAGGGGGTGGGGAGGGAGCACACAACACACGGGAAGCCGGTGCTCGAGGGGCGCGGGCGGGAGCGCGCGAGAGAGAGCGCGCGGCGCATGTAGTACAGCCGCTCGTGCTGCTGGTGTTGCTGGTGTTGGTGTTGCGGTGCTTTGCTGTGCTTGTGCTGGCTGCTATGCGTGTACTGTACGAGCAAGCTACTCGGTAGTGCGAGAACAGGCCTGGCCGGAGAAGGCCGCATGCCACTCCGACGACGTCGAGAACGGGCGACTCACGACGCGCCCTGCCAGCCCTGCCATCGCTTGGCCCTGCTCTTGGCATGCGGCATTGCACCGCAGGGCTTCTTTTTCTGCAAGACGACGGCGGCGGCGGCGGCGGCGGCGGCGCAAGGCTATAGGCAGGCAGGTAGGTTGCAAGCAAGCAAGCAAGCAAGGTAGCCAGGCAAGCAGGCAGCCAGGCGTGTGGCGAACTCATCATCAGCACACCACACCATCGCCCATCACCGTCACCACCTCCCCTTCCTTCGCGGGTAAAGTGTGCCGGCATCGAGAGAGACCTGCGGCAGCAACCCGCTCTTTTCTCGCCTCGCGCGGCAGATCGGGGCTTGGCGGAAGGATAATCTGCCCGGTGCCTGAAGCAAGCAACATGCTGTAGGTAGGTAGATAGGTAGGTATCGAGAGAGAGAGAGCGAGCGAGGGACGGGAGACATGGCACTCGGCTAGCAAGAATTTGTGGTATTGTTCCTGCCTGTTCTAGCCAACCGGTTTCTAGATTCCCTGATCCGTAGATTTTTTCTTTCCAAAAATTCCAAGTTCTTTTTTTTTATCTTTCAGCAAATGCCCGCTTTTCCTGGCCTAATGACGGCTCTTGTCTTTAATCCACCTCGAAAGTGCCCTCTTGTGAACGAGGCCTCTGTGGCCGAAACGCCACTTCTGCCGGCAGCCTGAAGGACGCGCAGAACATGCGCTTGTTGGGGGCGACGTCGCGGACGTCGTAGATGGAGACGTCGGGCGTGTCGGGCGTGATGACATAGTCGAGCTGCTCGGAAATGCGCTTGCAGACGTCGGCGCTCTGCTCGGCCACGACGTCGCCGCCCTTGCGCTCGAAGCAGTAGACGTGGATCATGGGCAGCTTGAACGGGGTATGCGGGCTGAACAAGGTTTCGGGTGCCGCGCCCTTCAAGAGCTTCTTGAACGGGTGCCGGCTGTACAGCCCGATGAACGCGGGCAAGAACTCGATGGCGCTGGCCGGGAGGTTCATGACGTAGTGCGAGAAGATCTTGGGTTCCGTGTACCTCTTTTCCTCCGGCTTGGGCGGGTTGGCCGGCTTCTTCTCGCCCGGCTTGTACTTGTGAGCGATGAGTTGCGAGTGTTGGCGCGGGTGGGCATAGAGCTCGGCAGTGGCAGTGCGGATGAATTTGTGGCCGTTTTCGTTGTGGGGGGCCACCCATGGGCCGACATGGTTCTTCTTGATTGCATCCACCATGTACTTGTAGCTCTCCGGGTTTAGGTCGTTTGCTCGCACAAAGACCTTCTTCTTGCCTGCGGGCACGGCAAAGGGTCCAATGCCTGCCATCACGTCACATACGGCATCGCCTTCTTTGAATGTGCTGACCAGGCGCTTGTGCTCCGCCTGGAGCCGACTGTTCCAGTAGACCTTGGCGAAGTCGAAGCAGAAGGTGCAGCCTTCCTCGTGGACTTCGACGTTAAGATCATCGGGTCCCTTGAGTACTTCGTAGGCGAATGTCCGGAACTGGCTCTCCTCGCCGACGTTGTCAATCTTACTGATAATCGTCTTGATGTTTTTGGTTTTGTCGAAGAGCACATCGGCTATAAGCTGCTTGTACGGCTGGTGGCTTTCTCTCAGGTTCAGGTGGACTGCATGGCTGGTCAGAAACTATGCTAATCATGCCGCCGTTGCGCAGGCGTGAAGCTTACGGATGTGTCCGACTTGGGTGAACCGTTTGGGATAAAGATCTTCCTGGTTTTCCTCTGGGAGTATCGATTTCATGATGTCGTCTGGAGAATGTCAGCTCTTGGTGGGTGGTGGTAGATATGAAGGGGCGAGCAGCATTGCGCACCATAGGTCCAGTAGTCATAGTCCAGCGTCACATCATGAGGGACCAAGGTCGTTATATTGGCATCTTGGAACTCCGTCACCTGCGGGCCCCAAGTCGAAGGGTCTGTCTGCCACCGTCAGCATCGAACACCAGCGCAGCGCGGCGCGGCGCGAGAGCTTTCCGCCTACCATTATGCTTGATCTCAGGCTTCAGTAGGACGAGCCTCTTGCCCGGCTGGGCCGGGTCACTCCACACGGCCTGGTAGCGCGGCTGCACAAGAATGTCCTGGCTCTTTTCCAGCGCCTTGCGCACCATTGATATGTCATTGTTGTTCGTGACGCGCGCGGCCGAGATGGGAAATGTCCGGCGGAAGAATGCGCGGTCCAGCGTGCGCATCGCCCGGTTGATCGGTGGGCGGAACATGGTCGTCTCGGACATGAATGGCGTCGGCGAGGTCTCTCAGGCGCAGGCGCTGGGCAAAGGTTCCCTCTCGTCGGGGTTCGCTCGTCGTGTGGTGGATGCGCGGCCGCGCCGTCGAAAGTCGCCAGGATCTTTTTCGGGGAACGCCCGCCGACTCGCGCAACGCGCCTAGGTCGCGACGGCTGGTGATTTCTATTGTATCCAGCGTGCCAGCCAGCAACCGAACATCCAAATCTAGAAAACAACTTTTTGTTATAATTCGACAGCCATAGCCCGCACGCCTGCGGCGATTACATCTGCATTGTCGCCTTATTCAGCGCTATCTTTTGATACACTTATTAGCAAAAACATCCCTCGGGCCTCGCAGGCCAACCCGACCAGCTCGGTCAATCTGCGAAGCCTACCATAGGCAAGACACTCCCCTCACAACACGAGCAATGTGCAATAATTCAAAAGGAAACTTAAGTATATCCTCGTGTATGCCGCAGCAGCTCTATCGCATTCGGGTATCATCGACCCACATGTCCAAGTCCACACCTCTCCACCCCCTCAGCCCCAGAAGAGGCAAGCAACCAGGCCTCCTTACATACGCCTGATTTCCGACTCCTCCTTGTAAGAATCCATGCCCTCATCCAAATGGTCCCACCACTCGTACAGCATACTCTCGCAAATAAGCCTAAACCACGGCGTGAACTTCAGGCCGGGCTGCTTAAACATATCCTTCAACTCCTGCTGGCTCACAAACGTCGTATCGCGGACCTCATTCGGGTTGACATCGAGCGAGACGCCGCTCTTGGGCTTGATGAAAAGAATATAATCGATCTCGTGCTCGCCCCACTTCCCGTCGCTGGGCGCCAGGTAATGGATGCGCGTCAGGAACTTGAAGTCCTGCGGCGGGACCTCCGCTGGCGGGATTCCCAGCTCCTGCTGCAGCTTGCGCTGAGCGGCGCGCTTGGCGCCCGCGATCGAGGTAGGCAGGTCTGCGCCCGTCTCTGTGGGCACACCCAGCGGGTGCGAGCAGCAGGTGTTGGTCCACATGTCGGGGAATGTGATTTTCTCGCTGGCGCGCTGCTGCAGGAGGAGGCGGTTTTGGTCGTCGAAGAGGAAGACGCTGAAGGCGCGGTGGAGGAGACCTTTGTTGATGTTGTCCATCAGGTGGCCTAAGCAGAGAGAGCCATTGTTAGCCTTTGCTTTGTTGACTGATTGCTCGGGAAGCGAATCAGGGTGGTGAGGGAAGCGCAGCGCCACTTACAAACTTTCTTGCTCGCGCTGCCGATCGGCGAATCGTTCTCGTCGAGGACGATGCACATTTCGTCCATGAGGCGGATTTGCTCCTCGTCGTAGCCCGCCAGGTCGGCGTCGTTGCCGCGGTCATTCCCCTGGCGTGCGTTCCCGCCAATCACCTCGGTGTTGATGTCTGCGCCGAACAGGCGGATGATGTTGTCCGCCGTGATGGGCTCCATGACGGTCGTGACGGTCGTTGTCGTTGTGCTCATCTTGTCGTCTCTGGCGATTGGTTTGCCGTGCGTTGAAATGGGTGAGCAGATGTGATTGAAAAGGCTGGAAAGCCCGCCCTTTAGGATTCGTCTTGTAGTAAGCTGAGTGGTGCTTATTGGAAGGATCGGCCTTATTATTTGGGGCGAAAGGGTCCAAGGCGGTGAAAGACGCCCAGGTACGCCGTGTGGCCGTGTCGCCGCACCGGCGCCTTTCACCGTCGCCGTCGCGCGCCTGTACATCTGCCTGCCAAACCGCTCGTAAGTGCAAAAGGTTGGGGGCGAGTGTGTAGGCGAATAGGTAATTGCGCATGCAACCTATACGAATACGGTGTTTCCGCATCAAGCGGCCTATCACAATGGAGCGACCCGATGAAAGAGATCGGTTCCTTGCGGGCTTGTGTCCGCAACTGTGTACATCCCTGACCGCCTCCCGACGCGAATTTTCTGGAGGAGTTAATGCGTAGGTAGTCAGAGGTGAGGCATTGGTGGCGGTGTTGGTGTTGCGTCAGAATCACATGGAGTGAGGGCGCAGCGTAGTGCTGAGCTTCGGCTGAGGTTGACAGTGCCTGGTGGCGGTGGACTTTTAGGAAGGTGCTGGAGTTCTGGGGGCTAGTGTTGCCTGGGGAAGTGGGGATGGGGAAGTGGGGGCGTTGTATAGTGTAACGCTTTCTCATCAGTGTCTTTGATTTTCGGCGACAATTGAACGCGTGTCTTCATGCCTGCATGCTTTTATAAATAGAAGAAAGCGATGTATGAGTGAGACAGTGGGATCTGAATAAACTAAAAGCATTTTGGGAGCGGAAGCGCGCAATAATCAAGTCGCGTATGCCATGCCTTTCTAAATCCGCCTCCTATCTAGATTCTTGTTTTTCCGACTGAGAGTATCAGCTCCTAGCTGAATACGGTATGCCCGTCCACATAAAGTACCTAAGCTACGAGTGCGACCACCGTCCAAACGTGGCGGCCCTTGTCACACTTGCGCGCGAGCAACATCATCCATTCGTCTCATTTCGCCCACAACCATAAACCTGCTTATGCTGTGGTTCTTGTCTGGGCCAACCTCCGTCTCTACTCCCTTCGTCTATTCATCCATCTCTCAGTGCCACGAGATCGCCAGCATGATGCCCGCACCCGCAGCAATGGCCACGAACTGCGTCAGCGTCTTGCGCGTCTCGCGCTTCCTGTCTGGCCCTGTCTCTAGCATCTCAGGGATGACTGCGACAGTGCCGACGTACAAGAAAGTGCCCGCCGTGAAAGGCAGCAACAAATCGCCCCAGCGGAGGCTCGTACCCAAGAGACCCGGATCCGCATCGCCGGAGGACGCAGAGGAGCCGCCAAATTCCTGCACGGCGATTCCAATAACGGTACCCAGCAGTGCGCCGAATGCCGTTACGAACTGCGCGCCCATGGCCGCGCGCTTGCTGAAACCTGACTGAATCAGCAGCGCGAAATCACCGACCTCGTGCGGGATCTCATGGAAGAAGACAGCGACGGTCGTAGTGGCTCCGATGGTGGGCGACGCGTAGAAAGAACTGCTGAGCGCGAGGCCATCCGTGATGTTGTGCGTAAAGTCAGCTATCATGTTCAGCAGACCTCCCAGCTTGGCTGAGGCCGAAGGCTCTTTCGAGGGCTCTGTGGAATCAGAGACGGAAGAGGGCGTGTTGGAGGTAGACTTCCGCGAGCGCACAGAGCTAGCACCTGCGGCGTCAGCTCCACTGGTGGTAGCAGTGGGCTTGTCATCGGCGTGGGCGTGGCCGTGCCCGTGAGAGTGATCGTGCGGATCTTCGCCGCCAGTCGCGATGCGCAGACCCTTGTCCATGGCAACAAAGGTCATGAAGCCGATCATGATGGCAACACCAAGCAAAAGGTTCTTGTTCGGCTCGACCATGACGAACTTGACACGGTCAACTTCTTCTTCGCCAAGGAAGATTTCTGGCAGCAGATGGAACAGTGTGTCGCCCATCAGGCCGCCGACAGCGAAGGCAACCATAATGCTGAGAGACGAGGGGTCAATGTTGGGCGGGCATAGTGCCAGCAGGAAATTGGGCGGCCCGGAAATGTAGAGGGTTGCCAGAAGAGCATTGACGGCGGGACTGCCGGGAAAGAGAACGGCGAAGATGCGAGAGGTCAAGCCACCAGGGGGAGGGCTGGTAGCGACCTTGTGTGCGCTTAGCTCTTGGACAATGGGGCATTCCTGAGGGTGTCAGCAAGGTGACCTCGTTGCGCGAGGAAGATAGATAGCTCTACCTGCAGCTTGTCCTCGATATCCTCGGTGGAGAGCAGGCCAATGGCACCCGAGTCATTGGCCTTGTCCACGACAGCTTGAGCGACGTTGAAGAGCAGGAAGGCGCACAAGAGAGCCGCAACAGCCCAATAACTTCGCGACGGCATTGCGAGCAGATGTGGATGAAGCTCCGATCGCGCCTGCCGTCATGTCGGGTCCTTATCAGATCGTCCTGACTAAGCTCGTGGGTTATCGATAAGGCAAAACGGAAAAGTTGCTGGCGCGAGCGACGGGCGGACAAGACTCGCTGCACGACACATACAGCAAACAGGCATCATGGGTCGCGAGCTGCAGAAGAAGAAGAACCGATCTGGCTTGGCCAAGGTCACCAAGAAGCCCAAGTCCAAGAAGAAGATCTTGAGCAACCCCATCATCGCCGCCAACTGGTCCGTCGCATGCCTCCCTCTCCCCAGCACCACCACTGACATCCCCTAGGGACCAGAAGGAAACCCTCACTCAGAACTACCGCCGCCTTGGTCTGACCACCAAACTGAACCGCACCACTGGCGGTGTGGAGCGTACCGCCAAGACCCTCGCAGCCGGTCCTTCCAACAACCAGCCCGCCGCCGCTGACGGCCCCCTCGCCATCAATTCCAAGGCTGCTACGAACATTACGCTGGGCGAGGCGCGGATCGAGCGGGATCCGGAGACCGGCGAACTTCGCGTCGTCGACGACAGCACCGCGCGTAAACCCAATCCGCTCAATGACCCACTGAACGACCTCGACGACGGGGATGATGACGAAGAGTGGCAGGGCATTGCGACGGAGCATGACCTAGCGCCCGTGGGACGCAAGGCCAAGTCTGCTGCGTCGGGCTCTGCTAACCCGGTCATTGCGCAGCTCGAGGCGCACGCGGCGAGTGGCGTGCGCAAGGCGCCGCGGAAACAGAGCGAGCGCGAGGTCGAGTGGGTTGAGAGGCTGGTCGCCAAGTACGGCGATGACTATAGGAAAATGAGCAGGGATATGAAGCTCAATCCCATGCAGCAGACGGAGGGTGACATCAAGAAAAGGGTCCAGAAGTGGAGGGCCAGCCAGGTGGGAGAGCAGTAAGAGTTGTCGTTTTCGTTTGACGTTGCGTCGGGTCCTGTTCGACCCGAATGGCGAGCGGATGTATCGCATTGGACGGCGTTTGAGGCATGGCGTTGGACCGGTACGCGAAGAGAAGGATGGTTTGTAGGAAGGGACCCATCCAGCCGACCGCATGCGCCCTCGCAAGGACTGCTGCGGCATTTTTTCTCCATTTTGATGTTCTTCAGGCACGTATGGCCATTTGTTTCCGCAATCCACACGTCGCGCATTTTTCCCATAATTTCGATACTTCCAACGTCGCTTGCCGCCATGTGGTTGACAGTAGTATGTATGAGCCGAGCAGCCTTCGCGGGGGAAAATGCCTCACTGACGTGCAAGCGCGCGAAATCATCCCGGAGGACTCTCGCCGCCTCGACACGAGCTGCGGTCTAGGTACAACATCCTCCGCCGCATTCGCTTTCGTATGCTGCCGGCAGGTACCTAGCATTGACCAGGATGTCACCGAAAGCCGCAAAGGGAAGCGAACATGCCAGGGTCGCCAAGAAAGGCATCAATGCCCTCTAAAAAGGTGTTGTATCCTCGCTACGAGTGCGCAAATGCATGTTACGCGAACATTATGTGGGTTGTATTAAGGACCTCCGCGTACAGATCGGGTAGGCGGCCCAGCAGCGCCGGCGGCTGCGAAGGGGGTCGCACGGAGTACCGCGAGAGTCTATACGAAGGACATCTAGGCCGGCCAGGGACGAGCCGAGTGAGGTGAGACGGTCCCGCCCGTCTGGTTGCCTACCTTGCTCCCTACCGGGTTGCCTGCCTGGCTGCCTGACTCCCCAGTCACGGACTGACGTATCCAATGAGCAAAGATTTTTTGCAATCACACTTGGCCTTGCCGCCGTACAGACACCCAGACTGCCGAGTACCGAACGTAGTCCGTCTACGTGACCGAGTGAGTAGGCAAGTGCAAAGCAACCACAGCAGCGCGATCGTGAGTCGCAATCGAAGAAGACAACGCAAGAAGGAAAGAAGCAAAAGAGAGAGACATAGCAAAAGATACATCCTTCTCCTTGTACCTCCCCTCTCAACCCCACCTACCACAACCCCTCCACAACCCCCAGATCCCACAACCCAGACCTCGCTCCCGCGCCCATCTCTCCCCTCCACCACTACACCCACGACGAGCACCACCATCATCACCACCACCACCACCAGCGACCGCATGCAGCGTTGCCGTCTGTCCAGCCAATTGAGTCTCCCGCCTTCCCCTCATACCCTCAGCTGTGCGTGTGCAATATGTTATGTATCCCCTCAGTGTCCTGCCCCGCCCTCCTCACCTTCTCTCTGCACCTCCGCCCTCCATATCTATATCCATATCCATATCCATATCCACACGCAGCCGAAGCGACCAGCGCGCCCACATCAGTCCGCTCACCGCACTGCCGCACGATTGGGACCAAACCACTCCACTCGGCCCAGCCCAGCGCATCTGTTCTTTGCTCAACCACCTCGTTCCCGCCTTGCCGTCAACAATAACGACACCAGCCCACCATGGGCACAAAAAGACACGCACACAACCACAACCGACGAGTGAACTAGAAGGGGCAGAGCAGAGCATCGGCCACCGCGTCTGCTGTCAGTCTGTCGTCCCAGTCCCGGTCCCAGTCCAGGACCATCCACCCACGCATCCCTCGCTCGACTAGAGCACCTACCTACCCCCGGCCCGGCCGCGCCAAGCCAGGCACGCCAGGCACGGCACCTAGGACAGCAACGGATCCAATAGCGCTAGCTCGGCCGAGCTTCGCCTGCTTAATGCTCTACTCTACTCTAGAAGAGGCTGCTTGGTTCCGCGTGGAGTTAGCACTGGCTTCGACGGGGTGTGTGGTTGAGTGAGTGTGTTCGCGGACGCGGGCTAGAAGCGAGCGAGGGGATGGGTGGTGCGAAGACGAGAGGAGCCCGGGGAGAGAGGTCGGTCGGTCCCCCGCATCACATCACCACCATTCCCACATTGCACTTGTAGCACAGAGGGATCGGATAGCTGATAGCTGAGTCAGCCGCCCCGCTATCGACTTGCCTCCCCCACAGATCAGATCGCCCCGCGCACCATCCCCGCCGCTAGCAAGCAAGCTAGCAGCTTCAAACTCGTCTGCGTTTTCAAACCGCAGCGCATCGCATCGTGTCGCATCTGTTCGAAACTCCAACCCAACCCGCTAAAACCCACGCTCGTCAGCGCACGCACGCGCGCGCGCGCGCACAAACCCCTCCCTCGGCCAGCTCGGCCAGCTCCATCGACGCACCTACCCCCGCACGCCTGCTACCATCAGCTACGATACGGTACGCGCAAGCGAGCGAGCGGGCGAGATATACATACTGGGCCGAGTGATGCGCAGCGCAGCGCATCTGGCCACGAGCGATCAACGAAGATGAAGAACGCCGCTGCTACAAAGTAGTAGTAGTGGATACCCAGGTGAGGGTTGAGGACACGGCTTCGAGCGCGCCGTGGGCGTGTGTACGTATCTACAGACGGACGGACGGGGTGGGGTGCCGTGTACCTAGGTGTCGTCTGGGTGCCGGTTTGGCCTAAGTATGTACGTACATGCATGCTGATAAGCGTAGGAGAAGGTAAGGTAAGGTAAGGTAAGCAAGGTAAGGCATGGGGATGTGGAACACAGTGAGGAAAGGAGGAGGTGTGAACGGGAATGGAGAATAGAGAAGAGGAGGAACTTTGCTTGGTATAGGGAGTGGAAGGGTGGATTGATTATCAAGACCTGAGCAGAGCAGAGCAGAGCTGAGGCATTGCACCCACGTCAAGTTCACCATACACACATACACACACGTACACGCACACGCACACGCATACCATTCATTGAATCGTCTTCTCGTCCAACACGGAGCCCGACTACCAAACCACCAACAGCCAACCATCGACCAACTAGGCAGGACACCAACAGACGCACATACGTACGCATGCGCTCCGTTCCCCCTCATTGGCGGCGCCGTCTCTCTTCTCCTCCTCCTCTGCCGACTACCCATAATAGAGGTTATAACTACATTAGAGACCTGGCCAAGAAGACAGGAAATGCTGAAGAATGAAGAAGGTGATGGTGAAGAGGATGAATGAATGAATGAAGGCGAAGAAGAAGAGGAAGAGGAAGAGCTAGGAAGCGAATACGTCGTCTTCGGTAACCTTGGCACGCAGTATGCGGACAGACGGGGGTTGAACGAAGAAGAGAAGAACCAAGGTGATGATACCGTAATGAGGAAAAATGATAGTAAGAATAGGGGGAAGAAGAAGAAGAAGAAGAAGAAGAAGAAAAAGAAGAAGAAGAATATAAGCATCACCACTTCAATCACTCCCCTTACATCGCCGCTTTCGCTGCCGCCGCCAACGTACTAGACACGACGATACTGCTCGTCTGCGTAAACGACCCGCTCTCAACCACATACGACGGCTTCGCAGTCGGCGTCACGCCAGCACTGATCGGCAGCCCCGCGCCCTGGTCCAGGGGCTTGGTCGAGTTGGCCGGGAAGCCCGCGGGCACCGAGTCAACTGCCGACGTCGCGCCCGCACGCAGCAGAGCCAGCAGGGCGAAATGTCCACCGGCGACGGGTCGTGCGATAAACGTCGCCTGCGAGGGGTAGCTGCCAGTGTCGATCGTCTCGTACAAGTCCGTAAAGGCCTTGTCCGTGCTCGTCTGGTTCAGCCAGTACGCTAGCGCGTTGACCATCAGTCGTCGCGTATGCGGCTTGCACGTCGCCGCCGTCCACATCTCCCAGTCGCTCTTGGTGAGGGAGTGGCGGTTGTCGAGCGGCACGCCGAAGACTTGCGACACTTGATCGTACCAGTCCGACTGCATCGCGTACACTTCCGGCGTCACGACGCCTAGGTTCAGCAGCTTGTCAGGGTACGCGTTGTATAGCTGGCCCCAGCTGCTGCGCCACTGGTACGCCAGCACCGTGTGCGTCCCCGACGGGTCAATCGCGAAGCCCTCCCACTGGGAGTAGTAGTTTGCGGCCGTGGCGGAGAAGTTGGCTGCGTCATCCAAGTGGTCCGTCACGCTGGCAATGCCTGCCATGGCCTGCAGTCCCACGATACCCTTGATCGCGAGGTTGGTCTGGTTCTCCAGCGTACCGAGGAAGTCGTCGGTGCTGAGCTGCTCGGATGGGATCAGCGCGTACTCGATCAAGAACTGCGCCCATTGGTACAGCTTGCTGTAGTGGTCACGCAGCCACTGCACCTCGCCCGTGAACTTGTAGATCGAGTAGCTCATCAGCAGCATGTTGCCAGACTCCTCGACTGGCATGGCTTCGTCGTCGCCGGGCACGTGGCCCGTCGCGTTGGGGAAGTGCGTGCCTAGGTCGTGCATCGAGTAATCCTTGGGGTAGAAGCCTGATTCCTGGTTCAAGTAAAGCGGGTTCAGCGCATACCTCAGGAGATCCGGGTTTGCCCAGAGGAAGAAAGGCATGGCTGGGTACTGCGTCTTGTCAGTGACAGTTCTTTGCTCACGGGCTGGATGTGGTGCTTACCAAGACATCAACGGTGTTCATGTTGCCGTTTGACGAGATTTCCTTCTGGAACATGAATGGCTCCGACGAATTGTACCTGGTGGCCTGGTCCCCGTTGAAGTTTGGAGGAACGGTCAGGGTGTACGCGCCCATGATCTGCCGCGCCGACAGCGCCACGATTGAGTAGTAGGCTTGAGCTTCGGACAGGTCCGGGACCGCAACGCCGCTGAAGTCGTTCGGGTTGAGGAAACCGTACGCGTTGCTCGAGTCGAAGATGTAGGCCTCTCCGAACTGGTCCACGCCCCTGGTGAAGTTGTCCATGGTGGAGCTGTCCATTCCAGCGCTGGCCCACGCCGGTGCTGGCGTCGCAGGGGCGTTACTGGAGACACTGACACCCTCGGTGGCATAATAGTTGTTCACATCCGCTTTGAGTTGAGTCTCGAACTGAGCTGCCATGCCTTGAGAAGAGTGGAAGTCCGCGTAGTGGAAAGCGATGAGGTTGGACTGGTCAGGGCCATAACAACTCGGACTGGCCCACCACGGCGGCAACGACTGCAGCCCCTCGCTCGTCAAAAGATTGATCTGCGGAGCTTGGATCGTGCCGACGGTGTACAGAGCGCTGCCGGAGTTGCTATTTCCAAAGTCGTGCGCGTAGGCAAAGACGGGGTGGGATATGTCATTATCTCGCACATTAGTGAGCTGGTGACTCTTTAGGAAGTTGTACCTTAAATTAACCGCGTCTCCGGCCTGGTGGGTAAAGTTCACCGCCGTGCCTGCAGTGGTCGAGTAGGCGAAATCTCCCCAGTTGGGAAAGTCGTTTGTTTCGGAAAAGTCATACTCCTGGGCCAAGTGGTAGATCCTGCGCGCGTTCAGTACATGCACCATTCGCATGCGGAAAACGGGCCGGATTCACTTACCAACTCCAGAGTGACGAGGGACCGCCCGTAACATTGCCACCGACCGTCTGAGCATCAGCATAGAGGTCATAGTTGACGGCAGCGCTCGCAGCGTAGTTGTTCCACGAGTCGTCGACATCACCATAGAACTGCACGCTGTGGGAAGAATTGTCCGTGGACAGGTACGAGACCTGCAAGTAGCTAAGCGGGATGCTAGTCCGGCAAAGATCGTGGGGGGTGACGGGGGAGAAGAAGCTGGCCGTGAGCTGGACGGGGCCCGCAGCAAAGGTGAAGTTGGAGTACTGCGAGTCGTAGCTCACGGTGAGGGGCGTGGCGGACTTGATCTCGTCGACGATGGGGAAGGCCTTGAGGCCGGTGCCCAACCACTCGTACGAGATGCCGTCGACGGTCACGATGCCCTCCCAGCCGACATTCTGGCCGGTCCAGAAGCGCACGCTGTTGCTGTTGAGGGTGCCATTCGAGGCGGTCGTCGACCACACGCTGGTGTAGGGCGAGCGGACGGCAAGAGGCACTGCGGGCGGACGCGCCGGACTGTACACGGGCACCGTGTTTCTACGCGTCGGTGTTAGCGCGTGGGGGAGAGCGGGAGAGAGTTGAGCGCACCCATTGGAGTCGGCCGCATTGGTGTAAGGGTTCTGGGCCCACGCAGAGCCAGCGGCCAGCAGCAACCCGAGCAGAGGGCGCATGATAAACGAGTGGTGTGGGGAGGCGGGGAGGCGATCGGAGACCGGGGGGGCAAGACGCGAGCTGCAGAGGGGAGAGAGAAGAGACAGACTCACACCCTACCTAGGGCCGCATGCTGGCGAGCGGGCTTTTTATCAGCACCTCGCAGGCGACGGACAAGCAGCTAGTGAACGGCGTTCACACAACATGCGGAATGCGGGCAAGGCAAGGCCAAGGAGGGAGTGAGGGGCCCGTCTAACTCGAGGTAGCTTCGCCGGCGACGAAAGAGGAGGGCGCATGCGCGCCACTGCAGGTCGGAGATGAACCGGCTGCACACGTCTTTGCCCGTCATCCATATCCCATCTCCAGCGTGGACCCACACAGAGATGGTGGATGATGTCTGCAGCATAGGTTCCTGCCCAGGTGCAACGAGTGTGTTACGGCGGGCACCTGGATGTCAAGGACACACAGTGGTCCTCCTCCCCACCTCGCCAACCCCGGTTTTAATTGCTGCGCGCGCACTTGCCAAGGCAGCTGCACTCTGCCGGATCCCCGGACTGCGCACTGTCCTGCCCCAGCCGGGCCAGTCGTCGTCGATCCTCTTCACATCGCCTTCGCCGCACTAACCGCAAACCGCCCGTCTACCCGTCGGAGAAGCGCAGAAAAGAGCAAAAGAGAGAAGAGGTAAACAATGCGCCCCCCAGGAACCGGTTTTAATGTTTCTTGCGGCGGCGCAATCCATCACCCCACCGTTTCGTTTCGTTTCGCCGCCGCTCCCGCGCTCCCGCCGCCACCATCGACACTTTCGCTTCACCTGCCGCTTCTAGAGTAGGCGGCCACTCGTCAACCACCAGTGGGAACCCCACCCCCCACTCCGAACATCCAACAACCGACAGTCATCAACAACAACGATCACCTAACGCCCAGCTGCGCGCAGCCCGCGACCCAGTTCCCCGTCTCCAGGTCAGGAACGTGACGGACTTGCCTCCCCGCAGCCAACCAGTCAGCCAGGTTTCAGCGGCCCAAGACAGGCAGGCAGGCAGGTAACCGGGTAGCCAGCCAACTGCCGACATGGTCGTCCGTACCTGGTAGATCGTCGCGGCGATCGGATCAGGACTGCCCTGCCCCGCCCTGCCCAGCAAAACCGCAGTGCAGTGCAGTGCAGTGCAGCGCAGTGCAGTGCGGCGCTCCCCCTTTCCTCTGCATAGCCCACCCCATCTATCTTCATCTATCCATCGCATCTCATCTCGCATCTTTCGCCGCACGGGGTAGTTAACTAGGCAGGAGGCAGGCCCTAGGCACGAGGTCAGTCAGCCAGGCAGACGGTGCGCGTGCTTAATCCACCCTTCAGGCCAAGAGCCAAAAGCCAAGAGCCAAGAGAGCGCGGCGCGCGGCATCGCCATCCTTCAATACCCAGCCAGGTAGGTAGCCAAATTTCTGCACGACCCTGTGCGCCGCACTCCCAGCCCAGCCCAGCCTCCGCACGAGCGCGCGCATGCTTTGCTAGGTATGCTATGCTATACACGCACGCACACGCTACGTACAGAACCCACTACCTAGGCGTGTAGGCACGGCACACGCGTCCCACGCGCCGCCTCCCCCGTGGGGAAGAAGACCATTAGTCAACAGTCAACCCACCAGATCAGGGGCAGGCAGGAGGAATGAATGCACCGTAGCACACAGATCTCACCCACCCACACACACGAGGGCGGGGGCTATGGGGGAGGGGGGCCAACCAGTCCCATTCGTCCATCCGTCCGTTCGTTCGTTCGTTTGTTCGTTCTCCAGCGTGCGTGCATGATCTGTGTGTATGCGCGAGCGTGTGACGTGCATGCAATGATGTGCAATTGTGCGATCGAATGTGCAACCCTACGAGAAGCGATTGCCCGCGTGCGTGCGTGCGTGCGTGCGTGCAGCACACCACACACACGGGGCTAGGTATCGAGCGTGTCTAGGCTAGGCTACTTGGGGAATGCGTGCTACAGTGGGTGAGTGCTACCTACAGCAGCTGGGCGCGCGAAGAAAGGAGGGAGGTGCTTGATGGGCGAGGGGAGGAATGTGAGTACAGTAAGTAGTAGGTAGGTGGGTGATTGGAAGAGGAATGCAGAAAGAGAAGGAGTGAGAACGAGAAAGAAAAAAAAGCAAGGTCATGTGCCGGTCGTGTCGTAAGTCGTAGGTCGTCTGTCTGCCGTCTGTCGTCCGTCGTCCATCCATCATTTCGGACGCCCCTAGCTGGCTGGCTAGCTGCCTTCTGACAGCAGACCTCCATTCCCAATCCCCCATCTCCCATCCCTCATCCCCAAATTCCCTCCATCCATCCTCAACCCCCCAACCCCCACTCAATGCTTCCCCAAATGCAACTTCTCCTTAATCTTCTGCCCCACGCCCGGTTTCCCCTCCTTCCCACTCGCACCACTCGCCCCCTCACTCAGCGCTGGGCTGTCCGTGCTAGCAGGAGCAGCATCGCCAGCATCGCCAGCACCGCCATGAGGATGCACGCCCTTAGACTCTAGCAGACCTGCAGAAGCACCCGCCACGTCGTGGCCTACATTAGCCGCCGCTGCTCTAGCCGCCCTCAGCGCAAACATGTGCTCGTACGCCGCCACCGCGCCTCCATCAACATCACCACCACCGCCGCCGTGGTTGGTACGAGTGGGAGTGGGAGTAGGGTGAGAGTAAGACTTACGATCGGCCTCGCGTCCCGCGCCCGGCTTCGCGGCATCAAAGTCGCCGCCATCGGCCCTGAATCCCGTCGTCTTGACGTACTGCTCCCCCGTCCCCTTCTCCCTGCCATGCTCGCCGCCTCCCTCCTGGCCGGCGCTCGAGCCCCGCTTCTGGCTCGCCTTCTCAGAGCCATCGTGCACCTTCAGCGGCTCGCCCGAGTGGTCGTTGGGGTCGCGCTTCGCGAGCGCCTCCTCGCCTGCGTCTTTCGTCTCCTTTACCGCTGCGGCTCCTTCTCCTGTTGGTGCCTCGCGCGGCCTGTCCCCACCCTGCTGCTTGTCTGTGGGCTTCTGGGCGGAAGACGGGTCCGCGCTCACCGAGGACGCGGCCGTGCCGAAGCCACCTACGTTCCCCGTGTGCGGGCCCGACGCATCGCGCTCGCTAGGGCGTACGTCGGTGCCGTGCGGGATGCTGCTGGAGTGGGCACCCGTCACGCCTGTGCCTGGCGTCTGGTGTTCAGGGTGCACGGCACCGGCAACATTGGCGCCATGGGCTCCTGCTCCGACACCACCACTACCGCCACCACTAGTCGTGTCTGCTGCTGACGTAGATCCACTACCAAGCGTGGATTCACGGTTCTTAACAGATGTGTCGGGGCCTGTTACAGGCAATAGGTTAGGGCACTTCCATAGTAAGACGAACTAGCTACAGCTAAAGAAAAATTCAGGTACCAGAGTAGCCAGTAGCAGACTTGTCAAAGCCAGCTCCGTCGCCAAGCTCCTTGGAGCGATCAGATATGCCGCCAGTTGCGCCTCCGCTCGCCGCGCCCAGAGAAGCAGAGTTTGAGGAGGTTCCGGTGCCAAGGGTGTGTTCGTGGCCATGTCCGGTCCTGTCGCCGCTGAGAGTGCTGCCAATGCCAGAGGAGCCGCTTGTGAGGCCAGAGGTGCCGCCGGTGTGGCCGGAAGAGCCGGTGTGGCCGGTAGAGCCACCAGTGAGGCTGGAAGCAGCGTCTTTGAGATCACCCGTGATGCCGCCAGAGGAGCCACCAGTGTGACCGGTAGAGCCACCAGTGAGACCAGTGGAGCCGCCACTTAGGCCGGAAGAGCTGCCTGTAAGGCCAGAAGAGCCGCCAGTGTGGCCGGTAGAGCCGGTGTGGCCGGTAGAGCCACCAGTGAGGCTGGAAGCGGCGTCTTTGAGACCGCCCGTAATGCCGCCTGAGGAGCTCCCAGTGTGACCGGAAGACCCAGTGAGACCAGAGGTGCCTCCAGTGTGGCCGGTAGAGCTGCCTGTGAGGCCGGAAGTGGTGTCACCGAGACCACCCGTGAGGCCAGACGAGCCCCCGGTGTGACCGGTAGAGCCGCCCGTCAGACCAGACGTGCCGCCCGTAAGGCCAGAGGTCTGCTCGATGTGGGGGTCCAACACAGCGCCAGCATGGGTAGTATGCGGCTGACCCGGGGGAGGAATATGACTGCCCGCATGCGTCTCCTGAGCAGAACTGCCTCCGAGACCCGTGTTGCCTGCCAGGGAAACATTAGCTTAGGTTCTATGTGCGAATTCGTTGGGTGAAGCCCAAGTCGTTATTCCCGAGAACGTGCAGGTACAGTGACGGGTAACGAACGTGGAGGCAAAGAGGGGCAGCAATGGCTGAAAGCAAACTTGTAGGATCGACACTAACCTTGTACGTTGCCAGAGTCGAAGGGATCGGTCGCCGTGCCGGCTCCCGACTGACCCGAAACGGGCTCCTGCCCAGACTGCTCTTCCTTGTTGTCGCCGTAGATGAGCTTGCTAGCTCCGCTGGCAAGGTTGCTGAGGGTATCCATTGTGAGTTGTGTTATGTGTGGTGAAGTGTGATGTTAGATGAGTGATTGAGGTGTAGAGGTAGGGTATCGTGGGAACAAGTGGATGAAGATGAAGGAGGCAGAAGCAGTGGAGGGCGGGGAGGTGATATGGATGGCGGACAAAGAGTCCCCTACGTCACAGGCAAGGGCGGGGAAGTCGCGATGACCGCGGGACAGCTGCGCCGTGGAACGCTCTTTGCTTGGCGAGGTAACGACATGTCTGCCTGCCTTGCTTACAGGCTCGCCTGGTATTGGCTCCCTCGCCCAAGCATCGCCCTCAATGCTTGTTTTCGAGCACGCGGGGTGACGTTAGACCTACGCACGCCCTGACGCGCATCGAGATCTGCCCCAGGGTCCTCAGAATCTGGGGTAGGCGGCGCTTCTGGGCATCCTCCCAATTGCGCCACTCCCTCACCGTCCGCGCGGGAGCTGAGCGCTGATCTGTACAAAAACAGGCTTTTGCATGTTCTGGAACCTCCCGTTGCTTTTCGTAACATTGCTCCTCCAACGCCAGTGCTCGCTTCCCTAGGTGCCCACGCCAAAATAAAACAATATTCCGTCATCGCTGGTGCAACCCGATAACCTGAACTCGGTCATTATTCCTTCCAATCCGTTATGCCGTGGCATCAACGCCCCGGACTGTCCTCAGCCTCATCATCCGCTCCTTCAGTCTGTGTCCTTTTTCTTTTCTTCAAAGTCTTGCCCAACACCGCCGAACCAAGAGTCGGTAGGTCAGCTGGCTTCGGCACCCCTCCTGATCCCGGAGGCACGGGCGGACAGAAGCCTTCTTCAATGACGGTCCAGCCATCATGCTTGAGCTTCCTCCACTCCTTGCCCACTTTGACCCGTACTAGATCTCCTGTTGCTCGCGCATCCTCCAAACTGTCATGTCCCGCCGCACCTGCCGTTTGGATCTCCCTGGAAAGCATCTGTTTGGTCAGGTGCCTAAGACTTAAACGGAAAGGAAGGCCTCTTGGGTGTGGATACAGCGCCGTCGTATCAACAATGGCGGGGTGTACAAGGCGCACCGTGTTGAGATCGTTCTCTATTCCATGTCCTATCAACGGTGTTTCCGGAGATATGTGTGACAAAAGCAAGTCTCGTGCTCTGACAGGGCTGCTAACGATCCGGAGCGTGGGCTTCTCTGCATCACCTGCTCCTGCATGACTTGATGACAAGGAATCCTTCGCGTCATAATCCAAAGCGTTAAAGAAGAGCTCGGGTGATACACCAGAGAAACGAGTGTTGAGATCCAAAACGGCTCCAAGTGGCCTGACAAGGACGTCAATGAGCGGCGCCCCATCTGGCCAAGAGGTTGCAGTCAAGCGAATAAGCTCAAACCCGTATACAGTGTATCCCATCTCACAGTCAAAGCTGACTGCCTGATCTTTCCTGGCTTTGGGGTTTGGAGGAGTCGAGATGAACGGCAGCACCATGGCCAACCTCTTTGCTTCGCTGATCTTGAACACATGCGTGTCCTTTACAGTACAACCTGGGCTTCCACCTAATTCATGACAACATGTATATGTTGGCTCAGCCCGGCCGGTAATTGCTTCAGTCTTTTTGTATGCTGGCCGTAGAAGTTTGCCCCAGTGATACGCACACTGCTTGCCACTGGTAAGAGCGCCATCTTCACGTCGATCAGGGAAGACCTGGAAACGGGTGCTGCAGCGATCGCATTTCTCCCAGCCATCACTGGCGGCATTGCCTGCCTTGGCCTGCTCGATTTCTGCTTCGCTTGGTACGCTCGTGACGTAGCCGAACTTCTCCAGGCCTTTTTGAGGGGTTATGAGATGGGATAGTAGCATCATTTCTTGTTTCGGGGTGAGCCCAGTATCGAGTGGCGGGGGCGGAGGCGCCTCTTTTGGTGGCGGTGGCATGCCAGATTGTGCTGCTTGGAGTGATGTTACGTGGGCTTTCCAATCATCCACCTTCATCTTCTTGTATGCTACAATTCTATGCTTTATCATGTTTGTGTAGACCGAGCCATGTGTTTTAGCCAGCTTTTCTTCTTCGTCTAGCGCGGCAATGACCAACTCGTTGTCATTCAGGTGTAGCTTGCTGTCTTTGCTGTCAAGGACCTGTTTGTTGAGCCGTGACATATGTTCGTGAAGCGTTTCCAATAGCTTTGTACGCACGCCCCATGGAGCAGGGGCGGTAGGTATAAGGCGAGGATTCAATGATACTTTGTTCTCAGGCGCATTCGGCTTGGCTGCTGGTGTGGCTTTGTTCACAGTAGCACCAGCGGCTTTGTTTTTTGGCAAACTTGTTTTTGATGGCGGAGACACCGGCCGCTGTGCCATCTTAAGAACCTTGGCTGAGGTGTTCGAAGGCTTGGAAGGCTCATGCTTGACCTCTCCTTTCTTGTCTGTCGGCTTGGACACGAGGCTGCCTACAAACGCCATTGTCTCGGTCGCCGGAACAGTACCATCAGTCGCTGCCTTGCCCCCCTCGGCAAGCTTCTGTCTTTTCAGTTCATTGCCTCTACTAGCGGCAGGCACAGCTGGACCGGCCGACGATGAGGCGGCTTCAGGCGTATTCTGTGAAGTTGACCCGAAAAACTCATGACTGAAGATACAGTTGGGCACCTTGCAAGCCGCGCCCTCGGGACACACGATGTGCTTGAAGAGGCCCTTGCTCGAAAACATGGTTGCAACAATCGGAAAAACCCGGCGGCGACTCCTGTTGAATGGCTTCCGGGTCTGGAGCGGCCGTATGGAGATTGGAAGGCTGTTTGTTGAGCTGCGGGCTTGGCATCTGAGGTGATGTGGTCAGACAGGAAAGGCGCGGGCGCATCTGATCAAGCGTTGCCTCTCGTGGTGTCGCGTGCCTGGATCGCGTGTCTTGCGGCTCGGCAGGTCCGTCGAGGGTCGATAAGGTGAAGGAAATGACCGGTACAAGGGGCGGTGACACGGTGTTAGCACTTGTTTCTTCCGGAGATAAAGCAAGCTCCTATTGCCCGCAGCGCGCGAAGTTAAGACTTCGTCGTCGTCGTCGTCGTTGTCGTCGTCGCAGACAGCCCTAGGGACGTGGTGCATGCGCGCAATCCCTGTCGGCTCAACGCGCCTCTGACGTGCACTGTCCCTGTGACGAAGGCAAGATATTTGGTGATAACCTAAAATAAAACAAAAACACCTTCACCACCTACAGAGTAAAAGCTTTCGCAGGGGGCACCACAGCACTCTTCTCCTTTCAATGCTCCCCTTCTCTCTCTCCTCCCTCGCCCCAGCCGGTGCCGGCTCTCACATCGCAATGGAGGACGTTGCCTCGTCCTCTACTGCCGCCCACCATCTATGCGTGCTAGTTCACGGGTAAGAGTAGGCTCAGGATGGTTGTGACTGGTACACCAGTAACTGTACTTGACTTTCGCCTTATGATCTGTTCAGCCTAAGAGTACATTGCTAATTTGTCTCTGTACCTAGACTTTGGGGAAGCCCGCAGCACATGGGCTATCTCGCCAAGTCTCTTCGCGAGGCCTATTCCGAGGACCAGCTCCACATCCTTGTCGCTGCACGGAACGCCGGAAGCTTTACCTACGATGGCATTGAACTAGGCGGAGAAAGAATCACCCAAGAAATTGAGGAAGAGCTTGATCGATTGGCGCGAAACGGACAAACGATTAAGAAGCTGAGCATTATCGGATATTCCTTGGGCGGGCTCGTCTCTAGGTATGCGATTGGGTTGCTATACCACAAAGGATGGTTCGACAAGGTTGAACCTGTGGTACGTACAAATACAACCTTGCAACTATGTTTCGTGTTCTCATGAGTTGTCAGAATTTCACCACATTTGCAACTCCGCATCTGGGCGTGCGTACGCCGCTCGTAGGTGTATGGAACCATTTATGGAATGTCCTCGGCGCCAGGACTTTATCCACATCTGGAAGGCAATTATTCACTATCGATTCCTTCCGCGACACCGAACGTCCACTGCTGTCCATATTGGCGGACCCTGAGAGTGTGTTCATCAAAGGCCTGAAGAGGTTCAAACGCAGGTCTCTTTACTGCAACATTGTTAATGACCGGTCTGCCGTCTACTACACTACCGCCATATCACGCATTGACCCGTTTCATGACCTTGCTGGCGTCAAAGTCAACTACCTCAAGGGTTATGAGCCAGTCCTCGTGGACCCTGCCAACCCGGTCTCACCAAAGCATGAAAAAGAAGCTCTACCAACATTCTCCCGGCGCTTGGCTGGAGGCAGTTATAATGCTCTGGGCAGACTCCCTTTCATGGTGTTTCTGTTTATCTTTATACCAATCGCGTCAGTTTTATTTCTGCTCAACTCGGGCGTTCAGTCAATCAGGAGCCGGAAACGCATTCGTCAATATGTTGAGGGCAAAGCGGGTCTTGATCCAACCGCATATAGCATCCCTCTCCTTGTGAACGATGTGCGGCTGGAGGCCGAGGAAATCTACGAGGGAATGAACAATAACCAAGAATACTTGCCCTCGGGCAGTGAAGAATACGCAGCGGCTCAAAGCTCTAAGCATTCCTTCGATCATGAGAAAAGCGATTCTTCTGAGACGCAGCCACTTATCCAAGCTGAAGACCAAGGGGCAGAAGAACAATCTAGGCTCCAGCGTTCTGACCTCGAGTTCTCAACGCTTGCATTGACCCCTATCCAGTTCGCTATGATCCAGGCTCTTGACGACGTGGGCTTTCGGAAGTATCCTGTCTGGATTCACAAGAATCGGCATAGGTAAGTGCTGATTCCTCCAAAACTACCTTTAACAAATACTGAATTTTTCAGCCACGCCGCGATCATTGTACGCAATCCCATCAAGCCAAGCTTCGAGGAAGGCAAGATTGTGGCCAAGCACTGGCTCAGTGAATTCGAAATCTAGAGTCTGGTCTGGAGCACGTCTCCCTTCCATCCATTCAGCCATGGATCAAGGCGCGACGGAATTAGTCATGCCTATTTTCGGCGTGCGGTTATGGACATCCTCGAACCCATGTACAACAAATGTCAAACGTCAACCGATTCAAATGGTGATGAAATGCAAACCGACAGCTGCATGAAAAACAGGTCAACACCACCGCGAAATGATTAGTTACTCCGGCTACGATCGGAGCAGAGTGTAGACGCAAACCGGCCATGATTAAATTTGACGCGCCTCGGATCATCGCTTTCTTCCTTCGCAGGCTGGCTCAGCCCCCACCTCACGTGGCTTCTCCTAAGAGCGGTTAAATTAAGCTCAAGGCGCGGGCGGGAAGCAATGCCGAAACTCCCATGGCATTAATCGGTGGTGTTGCTGGGTTGAGATTCCTTCGCTTTGCTACTTTCGGGCTTCGCGGAGGTGGCGTTATTGGATTCGGTCGGAGCGATGGTTTAGACTCAACACAACCAATAGAAGACTATTGTCTCCGCTTTCCAGCATCATGATACGGTTGAGACCTGGCAGGCTGGCTTTGAGACATCGGTTACGCGGTTGTTTCGGCAGTTGCAAGGCTTCAATGGCTCTCTGGGTAAGACGATGTCACAGTCTGGGGCCTGGGCAGTTCGATCGTATTCCCTCATTATTTGGGTATGAGGACAATCAAGCTTGCATGCCCGTACAGACAGCAGCACCAGATTGCGGTCGCAAAAGGCATGCTCAGGCACGTGTTTAGCATAATCTTTCGGTTGGCCGCAGATTGCTTCACTTCTATTATCTCTCTAGCTTGCAGAGCATCTCTTTATCCTTTACCCAAGTAGCTTCACGCTTGCCGCTCGCTTTTATGTTCCATACCGGTGGTAGATTGTAATTATGGACTCGGGTAAGTCTTCCTGACAAGGCAAACACTCCATGCATGGCTTCAGACGGTCATGATAACGCGTGACAAGCGCAGCATAAGTCGCGCGAGACGGACGACAAAGCAGGGCGCCAATCCCAACCGCCCAACTGCGGTAATTCGTAGAAGGCAGACGACGACATTTTACGCACGCAGATTCGCACCAGACAGGGCATTAACGGCCGAGAAAAAAAAAGGCAACAAAGGTGGCCTTTCTGTACCTAGGCAAAAGCGCCTGCCTGGCTGCCTGGTGAGTCAACCGCGCGTGCCCCCCGTCGCCGTCTCGCTCGCTCGAGCCTCGCGCAATCACCGCACGCGACACGCGGGCCAGCGCCTGGAAATTTCCTAATCCGCGAAGCACAGCCACGGGAGGCGTCGCCGCCACTCGCGCCCCCATGATGAGACAATCACCACAATATAGCTCTTGCACATTGTGTCTGGTGGCGCCTGCTCTGCGACACTCACACACACACACACACACACACACACACACACGCGCGCGCGCGCGCGCGCGCGCTGCGCATCACCTCGCTCGCGTGCTGGCCTATCCCCCCCGCCCCTCATCCCTATTTTTGCTTCTTCCTCTTCTTTTCCCCTGGAGCTGCGTGTACGTCCCGAGTAGGGAGTACGTACTCTAGCTAGCAGCGGGCGGCGGGGGAGAGGGGCGTCATCTGGAGCCGCACCCCGTTGACCGGCGACCGGTCAGGCGCGTTTTTGCGTCCGTCCTCCGTTCTCCATAGCTATGTAGGTCAGGTTCGTCTATACTTTCTTTTACCGGTGTTTTTTGGCCTCTTGGCCTTTGCTTCTTGTTCTTCTGCTTGCTTCTCGCGGGTCGCGACCGAACGTGTGGACTGTGGAGTTTGCAGGCGCTGCTTGATTCGCTCGCGCCCGCGTGCCCCCGACAGGGCCAGCTAGCGTTTCGTGCGTTTCACATTTTGATTGCCGGCGCCTACGTGCCGTTTCGTCGCTCTTTGCCTCGCCTTTGGAAACACCCTCTATCTCTCTCGTTCTCTCTCTCTCTCTCTCGTTGAATCTCGCGCCCGCTAGCGCCTTGATGTGCCTTGGCGGGGGCCGACGGCCAGATACGGGCCCTTGTTCGTACCCCTCACTTCAACGTCATGGCACAACGTCGCCCGCGGTGATCCCAATCTTGTGGTCTGGAATAGAGTTGAGTGGGCATGGCGATGGGCAGGCACCAAGGCAGCGGCATCGTCATCGCTCGTCGCCTTCGTGCCGTGCCGTCATTCGTGTGGGCGTGTGTCCATGTGCACACATGTGTGTGAGTGTGTGTGTGTGCCGGATACCGCAAATTTGCTCCACCGGCAATGGAAACACCAGCTCAGATCGCGGGCCAATGTCCCGAGTCGCGGCGCGCTCTTATCGTAGTGTTGTAGTCATGCCTTGCCTTGCCTTGCTCCTCCTCCTGCACGCCCGCGCGGGGTGTGTGTGGGTGCTTCCGCACTTGTGAAGCCTCTGGCATAAATCCTTACTACACACAATACATACACTGCGGCAAGGAGAGACATAGATCTGCGCGCCGTTCGGACGGAGCTCTTCTCCCCTATTGTCCAAACCCCACAAACAGGCAGCACGCAAGACGTGCGTGTGGTGGAAATGGCACCGAAACGTCTGCACGACACTGCTCGCACGGTTGCACGCAATATAACCAGAGACCCCAATATGCGAACAATAAAAAAAAAGCACCTACCTTAACCTCCCCCTCCTCCATGGCAACCACAGTGCCCGCCCCTAGCAACTATCGATCTATCTGCCTCTCATTGCAAGATGCGCCGCAGGGATCTCGTCGCTCGAACCGCGCCTTGCCGCGTTTCAGGCTACCTCCCCTCTCTTGCTATCCTCTGAACGAGCCTCTCTGACCTCACATTACCGTCACCGGCAACATGGCGATGCCCACCGCCTTCTTGACTTCAACGTCCACCGCCGCTCAAAATGGCGCACGTCGGGCAAATCCTCCACCGCTCGAACCCTCTCAACAAAGACTCTCGAGCCAGGCGACGACGTGGTGTCTTCTGTGCGCCGACCTGTCCTAGCCCGGAAGGGAAATCCGGCTCGTGCGAGGCTCTTCGCGCAACAACAGCACCGCGACACGAGAGCAAGGGTGCCGCGCGCCGTGGGGTGTTGTGTGCTGTGCTGTGCTGCGCTTTGCTGCCGCTGCTATTGCTACTACTTACTAGCTGTTGTGCGCTGCAGGAAACCGGCGGAGCGGTGAGGACAGCGGGCGCGGTCGACGACTCGCCACAGCCGGTGCGCGAGGGTCTTTGTCGGTCCCAACGGGTGGAGTAGTAGGGGTGTGTGTGAGGTGGTACTGCAGCGTATCTGTCGAAACGCAAAAGGCGCACCCTTTGCGGCACTCGATCGCAAGTGCGAGGCTGCCGTGCATGTGCAACGCTGGGCTGACCGTCTCTTGAGTCGCTCCCTCCTTCGCAGCGAGAGAGCGGGCCGGCGCAGCGCCTAGGATACGTGTTCCGCATGAGAGCGGGACTTTTGACAACTCATGGTTTCTGGGACCATCTGCGCGTGAGGCTGCGGCGGTTCCGGTCCGGAGGTGAGGGATGTTCCACCATGGACGCCGGTCCGGAGGGAAGAGCCGTGTTTCCATGCTGGCCTTCCCGACATCGTTCGTGGTGGCAAGGTGTTGGGGTTTGTTGAAATTTGCTCATCATCCATACATGCATCCCGCAGCGTCGGTGCCTTCGGCAGCCGGATCGTCAGGGTCCTCGGGGCCTTAAACCTCAGCGAAGGCACATTTCGGCACGCAACCGAGCAGCAAGCGGCTGGTGCTCGGTATCCTTCGCCCAGCATCACTGCCTTGGTAAGATTGCGCTGTGAAATCACGGGGAGGCCTAACTACGAGAGCGCTTCAAGGACAAGACAAAGATGCAGTGTGTGTTACTGCTACAAATATAGGATATTAGCAGCCGAGTTCGTCGGACGGTCCAAGCCGTGGGATGACGCGCAGGCGGTTCCGTGCTCTTTTTTGCCGTGCACCCTCCTTCTCTCCCTTTTTCCCGGCGATATCAACAAAGGCGGGTGTGGGGAGGATGGAGAGATTGTCTCGCGTGCTCCGTCGGAGTGCGGAGGACGCACATAGGTAAATAGCTGCGCAGGTCGCCATGTCAACTCGAGCCTCATTTCGCGAGAGATTTGTGCGAGGCTGGGGGAAACGTCATGACAGAAAGGCCGGTAGCACGCAAATTGGAGGAGACGATCGCCCAGGCAGGCTGGTGCTAATTTTATCGCGGCGCTTCGTCGCCGGCCATGCTTCTTCCGGCCCCCCTGCATGGTGGACTGCCCGTTTCTGCTGGATTTGCGTGCCCCGCCCGGGCCATGTGCAGTGCAGGCGTGAAATTGTGCACGCAAGCGGCGCCAGAGGAAAACTGGGGCGGGCAATTCCCAATTATGCCACGCGGTTATCTTGATCACCCCGAGATTGCCACCCTGCGGCCCAAAGGACCGACTGTTTTGTGCTGTGAAGGAAGGGGGACGGCTTCTGGAGCGCGGGCTAGGGAAAGGTGTGTCAAGCGCGGGGTGTGCTTGAAGGAGGCGGCGTCGGCGGCGGCGCCAGATGGCCGCGAACGGTATACCTACGATGTACAAGTCCAGTCGGGGGAGGCAGGAACAGCCTGTTACAAGCCGCAGTCCCCCACTCGGCCGTGATTGGCCGTGCGCGGCTCGAGCGTCTTGGCTGCAATCTCGCTGCCGGGCCTGTCCGGGCAGTGTAGGTGATGGTGATGATGATGATGGGGGAGGAGGAGGAGTGGAAGGAAGACGCGGGAACCAAGGCAGTGAGAGTAGAGACCGGGAGAGAGAGAGTCAGAGTGTGTACTGTGTGTGTCAAAACTGTCGGTCGTGCCTGCCTGCTGGAGATCGTGGAGCAGAGGCGGCGCGCGCAGTGTGCAAGCGTGCGCTGATCCCGCCATCCCAGCAACCTCGGGCGCGCTGTCGGCCCCGGCTCTGGCGCTATCGCCCTGGTGAACCGCTCGCTCACTCTCCTCCGCCTTTTCCTTCCCACGCTTCCACACTCCACCACCTCTTCATCCCACTAACCTCTCCAGGCTCTTAGGTCTCGACTGCGCAAATTCCTTGCATGCGCGCTGTCTGATCTCTGTCGCCGTCCGTTCCTTCCAGTCGTTCCTTTTGCCTTGTCCTGTCAACAGAGTGTCTAATACTCTGTACGACTGCTCCAAAGCCGTGCCCGCCCGCTCTCCTCGCTGACTCGCCTGCCAGTTAATCGCATTGCTTCTTTCCGTTCTTCCAGCGCTGTTCTCGTTGTTTTCCAGGCTTCTCTCGTGCTATGCTGCAGGCATAACACCGCCGTATCACCCTCCGTCTGCATCCTCCCGCGAACCCACGCTCATCCGCGCCCTTCTCGACGCAATCGCGCTGTAACGCCAATTCTCGCCGCTCGGCCTTCGACACCTCTACTGAAATCGCAACCCGCCATGGCACAGATTGCCCTGCCACGACACCAGGTTACCCAGTCAATGGGTACACCGCTGTATCAGAGACGGACGCCGTCCTCTGTTGGAACCGTGGAACTCGTCCCCAATCCTCACTTCGTCTTCCCTCAGCAGCCGCCGGACTCGCCTCCCCAGACCTTCGACATGGCCCCCGGTGCAGGTAGGCGCCCGGTCTCGCTGCAGGTGCTGCCCACCTCGAGGCGCGTTCCCAACGCTTCCGCGAATGCCTACAAGCGGAGGTCCGCCAGTGCTCTTCCCGACTTCTCATTTAACCCGGGCTGCCCAGGTCTGGCTCCTCCTACCTTCCAGACGACTCCTCCCGACAGTCCCACGTCCACCACGCCAACCACGCCGTCGAAGAGCATTGGTCACAGGCGGGGAGCAAGTGAGTTCATCGGTGGTGGTCACAAGAGGGTTGGCAGCATGGTTCCGATGAGCTCCAGCCCGACAAAAGGCGACGGTGGATCTCCACCTTCGCTTCAACTTGGACCTCCCGCAGGCAGAAAGGGCCACGCCCACCGCCGGTCCGGAGCCATTTCGTCCCACGATCTGTCGTTCATGATGCAGCCGAATGCGAATATTCCTCGCATTGACCAGACGCCCGCAACACCCATTGAGAGGGACGAGCCGCTCGCGTCTCTGCTTCCATCTCATTTCCCTTCGAACCCGACTCCTCCTTCCGACTCGCCTGAGAGCATTGTCTCTCATCAGACCGACTCAGACTCTTCCCCCAAGCGTCCAGCGTCACGGGCTAGAGTTGGATTCGCGGACACAGTGGAGTTCATTCGCCCATTGTCAACGATCTCTTCGGAAACGGAGGGCACAGTCCGTGGTCATTCTGTTTCCAACAGTCTGAACTCTGTGCTCAGTGGAGCTTCCAACCCTTCCGGAGCACGGATGGCCCGCCCAAATCTCAATGCCGCTTTCGAGAAGGAGACCAAATCCGCACGCCCCAGCACCGCTGGTGCGATCTTGGACGTGAAAGAGACGGGAAGGCACAGTTTCGGCGACCTGATTGGTTCTAGACGCCCAAGGTCTGCAGTCCTCACTGACGCACAATCATCTCCCAGCGGCAATTCTGCCACTTCGCGTCACCACAAGAAGCGGAGTTTCTTTTGGCTTGAGCACAGGCACAGCGATTCCATTGTTGCTGCGAGGCTTGGTGAGAATTCTTCTGAACAATCTTTCGCTACCTCGACGGAGTCTGCTGTCAAGTCCTCATCCTTTGATGAGCAGAGGAAGACTGAAAAGTTTTCATCGACGTGCCCACGCAAGTCGAACGGAAAGCCGCGTAAAGTCAAAACCTGGGCCAATTCCATAATTCACCGAAAGCCCAAGAGCCACCGCTCTAAATTGGAGGAAGTGCTTCCCCGCAGGGGCTCAACTCCTACTCTCCCCACTCAAATCAGTGTTCCTCTCGACAACATGGAGACCGATTTTGAGATTTCGCCTAACTTTGATGTGGACGACACTGTTACCATTGTGTCGCCGACGATGGATGAGAACCATTCCCGGCCGAAATTGGACACCGACATAGCCTCCTGGAAGCCTCGACAGATGATATCCAAGGAGCGTGAGGGTATGAGTCCCGTGATTGACTTGGATGCTGCGATGGGACCGTTCAACACGCCTAGCATTGGCCCTGTGCCCCGCTCCCATGGACGAGGCCCTGCGAAGAAGGCAATGCACAGCAGCCTAGGAATGGCCAACCACCGTCGCACAGAAAGCGCGCCAGAACTCGTTCCTTTTGAGTTCAGGAACATGGCAACTGCTTCGGGTCCGACTATGGCCGACGTCTTTGAAGAGGAAGAAGAGGAAGACACCGCCCCGGCGGTGTCGACTAACGGTAGCAGCACATCCGTTGCTGAGGCCACCTCGGCAAAGAAAGAGACGGTCGAAGACAATGAAGAGGAGACGAATACCGGAATTCAGGTGGTCGAGACAGCTGAGCCGCAGTCCCGAGGACTGCCGGTGATGAACTGGAATTTCGATGACGCATTCTCGAGTGCAAGGACCTCTGCATTGGAACTTCCACAACCTTCTCCGACCACATCCAGGGTGCCGACACCGGTTTCATCCGACGTAAGCCCATGTTCAATCCACCGCGAGTCCAGCCCGGTCGAAATCGTCGAGGACTACGAGGAGCCTCGCGCGTCAACCGTGACGAGGTCTTCGGACTCTACGATCACTCCTACGACAACTATAGAGCCTGCCAAAGGCACAGAACAGCTTATGCATTTGTCAGTACCAGGCTCTCATCCGTCGCCAATGTCGCCCGACTCGTCTGGGTCTTCCGTCTTCCCATCTCCCGACTTCATCCGCGGTCAGGACTCTTTCGATACCGCCAGACTCGGAACTGCCGCTTCTTCCATCACGGACACTCGCACGCTCAACTCAATGAACTTGGGCGAGCCTGGCCCAGATTGCAACTCGTCTGTCGATGACGTGCCTTCTTTGACAAGCAGCAGGTCGACAATGACGAATGTGCCTCACGGTAGCTTCCCGTACGTGATGGCTAGGGCCCCTGGCGACCGCACTTCTTCTATTTCGTCTATGTCAAGCATGCCAGCCGACGCTCGCCGCAAACGCTCAAGCATCGCCAGTCTTTCCAGGCTTATTGGTGGTGGCGCTCTCAGCGAGAGAAGCAAGCTTTCGATCGAGCAGAGACCGCAGTCGGAGCATGCTGACAAGCCGCTGAGAGAGGTCAAGGCGAAGAAGAGCCGACGCGTCAGTAGGATGCTGCAATTCTGGAAGCACAAGGATTACAAGGAAGCCTCGCACTCGTAGGCGAAGATCACTTCACACCACCCGCTCCTCTTCTCACCCCGACCTTTCTCGACTCGGCCCCCTTTGGGACGACAATGACGTCAGGCCGACTTCCGAAGCCGGCCTTCATGTTGATGGCATGATTGATGGATTCTCTTCTCTGGGCTTATACACGCCCCTGTTCAACACTTTGATAATCGGTGTCCGGCTGAGTTAATGGACATGGTTTTTCTTTGCGTTCACGGAGCATAAAGGCGCGTCGCAACAGGTTCTTGTATGAGCACATCAGGGTTGCTCTTTTTTTTCTTTATCGGGTTTTTCCTTTGCAGACTCCACATGGACACAATTCTCGGTTGCCTCAGCAGTCAAAAGCGTACCAAAAGACGACGCCGCAACAGTAGCACATCATGGGAGGCACATCTGGAAGACTACAAAACATTGCGAGGCCAGAATAGGCGGAAACTTTGCTTTCGTTGAGAAACGTTGAGAAACTGGCGATAGCTGTCTACTCCGACCTGCTGTCTTACTCAAGCTTCGGGTGTTGGGTAAGACGGGTTCTTCTGCTCGGTTTTGCTCTTGGGTGGTTGAGATGTTGCTTGCTTTTGTTTGTTCTTTTTTGTCACAGTTTTTCTCGCTTTTCTGTCTGTTAGAAATCATCTGGTTCTCTGTTCTTGTTCCTTTTTTTTTTTTTTTTTAAAAAAAAAAAAGCGGGGAGTATAACATTGCCCCTGCTCTCTCCCCCCTCACCCCTTCTACTCTGTCTCTCCTCTACCCTGTTTTGGCAAATTGCACAGAAGATGTCTCGCCTGTTTTGTCTATGGGTGACGTTTTGCCGTGGGATTGCGCCAGGTTTCGGCAGGGGGGAAGCGTGGGGCGATGCGACGGGACGGAATGCGTGTCTTGTGTATCCCGTCCGTTTTTTGCTAGATGGGGCGGCTGGCTACCTAACTAGCTAGCTAGCTGAGTGGCTAGGTGCGCGGAAGCGCTGGCTAAGTTTTGTTTTGAGAGGGGGTTGGAGAAGATGATGAATGACACGCAAAATAAAAAAACCTCACTCGTTTGATACACACGTACATGCGCGCTTCGGTTGGTTCCGTGGGTTTGAACGTGACACAAATAGTGGGCGCGGTGGTGCTGCAGTTGGGTGGCTTGCGGCCATGGCGTGCATGCAGATTATGAGACGCAGGACCAGATTGCGGGCCTTGAAGGTGGCTTACGTGAGGTTATGGCGCTGTGTGTGTGTGCATGCACGTCTGTCTATACACGGGAGGCTGACTCGTTTGCCATGTTGGAAGACGTGCAGTGCAGTTTTTTGCTCTTGTGTGCGTGCAGAGAGACGGTATGTCTGCTTCATCTGCACGGCGGCTGTGATAGTGAAAGGAAGACATCCCTACACGGGAGATGTATAAAGGACTGGCTATATCAACGTGGAGGGATGGGGGTGTTACTGTGGCTGCTTGTTTCAGTCAGAGACATGTCGTTTCTGATTGTCGTGCACTTTCATGCGGGCGTTGTTGGGTTTCATTATCAATTATCATTCGAGTTAAGAGCTTGGGGTTTATAGTTGTACGCTGGAGGTGGATGAGGCGATTAAGATGAATCGGGGTCTGCGTGTCTTGGGCTTGCTTGGTGGGTTTGATGTTTGATGCCCTTGTTACGTGAGCACTGATGAGACGGTCGGGCTGGGTGTTATATGCGGAGATATTTATACCGTCGTATCGGGTTTATAGCGCGGAGTAGAGAGATCATAAGAGTTGATTCTGACTGGAAAGTTAAAGGATGATTAGATTAGGATAAATTTGGTTTATTGGCTTAGGCTTACCAGATTGTCTCCAATAAGCGATCAGATAAGTATCCCGGCCATTGAAGCTTCGGCTTGTCAAAATGGTGGTCATTGATTGAGTTACTCCAATTGCCTTATATGGTAAGAAAGGGTCACGTGATAAATGGCAGGTGGCTGGTAGAAGTCATTCTTTTAGATGCTTTGAAGAGCAGTCGCTACTACCTTAACCATTGAAACATATCTTTTACAATTATAAGAGCTGGAGTTGTTGCTTGACGAAGTCGATAACACACCGAGCTGCTTTATCATCACGTGCGCGGGGCCCTGTTGACTTGAGAGCTTACCAGACAGCTGCTTCCACCACCAACCATCTTTGATACCCGAAAATGACTGAAGCAGAGGACAAAGAGAAGGCCGAGAAGCTCGCCGCCGCTAAGAAGCGCGTATGTCAATCCATTCCTTACCTATCATGTTCCGGCCACCTGTCCGGACCCGCCGAGCTAACGAGCTGTCGCTGTCTAGTTTGAGCAATTGAAGAAGCAGAAGGGCAAGAAGGGCGGCGCCAAAAAGAAGGAAGAGAAGGCCGAGGTTGAAGCCGAAGCTCCTGCGACCCCCGATAAGCTCGAGGAGACGCCGGAAGAGGCCAAGCCGGTGGAGACTGAGGCCGCCGAGGCGTCGGAACCTGCTGCGGAAGCGGAACCCGAAGCTCCAGCTGAAGCAGAGAACAAGGAAGCCGAAGAGCCACAAGAGCCTGCCGAGGAGCAAAAGCCTGCCGAAGATGACAAGCCTGCGGAGGATGAGTCGTCTGCCAAACCCGCGAGGCCGCCTCACAACCGCCAGCCCTCGATCACCCTCCAGTCGAAGATGCGCTCCGAGTCCTTCAGGCGCAGCTCTGCGAAGTCCCCTACCGATGCGCTCAAGTCGCCCGGCGTGCCGATGAGCCCTGGCGACGAAGTGCAGGACATCTACAAGCAGCAGGTTCAGCGGATTGAGGAGCTGGAGAAGGAGAACAAGCGGCTGCAGTCTGAATCACAGGAGTCGGAGGTGCGCTGGAAGAAGTCCGAGGAGGAGTTGGAGGAGCTGAGGGAGGCGAGCAGCGAGGTTGCGGAGCTCAAGGCGAAGGCTGATCAGGTGGAGAGCAAGTCTGGGGAAGTGGCGAAGCTGGTACGCAACACCATAATGCTATGTTTAGTCGAACACGATCTAACTCGCAGAAAAGACGACGGAAATAGCGTCTTTGCAACGCCAGAACGCCCAGCTTCAATCCCAAACCAAGCAAAACAGACGCGTATCGAGCGCCTCTCCGCAAAACGACGACTTAGCCGCGCAGTTGGCATCCAAGTCCAGCACGATTGAGTCCCTTGAGCTCGAGATCTCTAACCTCAACACCCAGGTTTCGCAAGCCTCCGACACCAAGGCCACCCAAGACAACCGCATCACCGAACTGGAAGACAAGCTCACGAAGGCGGAGCACGCAGCGGAAAACTCGGCGCAAGAGCTCGCAGACCTCAAGAAGAACCTTGAGCAAGCAAGCCAAGACGCAGCCAAAGAAGGCGACTCCCGCAGCTCCGCCGAGACGCGCATCGCATCGCTCGAAGCCGAACTCGCCGCGGCCCAACGCGCCGTCGATGACGCCAGCAAGCGCGCCGAAACGCTCGAGAAAAAAGTCGAAACGCTCACAACGCTGCACCGCGAATCCGACGCACGCAGCCAAGCCAAGCTGCGCGAAGCCGAGAAGACAGAGCGCGAAGCCAAGGAGCTGCGCTCGCGAGTCGAGGCCCTCACGAACGAAAACACGAAGCTCAAGAGCGAAGAGCCAGGGCTCGACGAGCTGGAAGACGAGGAGCGCTCGCGGTTGCGCGCGCGCATCCAGTTCCTCGAGGAAGAGGCGACGGATCTGCGGCGGGGGATCTGGCGCGAGCGGCGCACGCAGCTGCAGCCCGGGCTCGACGAGCACGAGCACGGCGGCAGTGGTGCCGGCTTCGACGACGTCGACCTCTCTGGCGCGCATTCCCCGCTTGATGGCGGCGGCGCTGGGCCGCGCTCCGGCGGGCAGCGCGGCGGCAGCTCCTCCTTCACCGACGTTATTAATAGCGGTATTAGCGCGTTTACGGGCGCGGCGGCAAGGCGGCCCTCGTCGAATCGCCAGCGGCCCCGCAAGCAGAGCTTGGGGCTGTTGAGTGATGATGGCGATGACTTCGCTTTCGATGAGGATGCGTTCCGTGCGGCGCAGGAGGAGGAGGCCCGCAAGCGCGTCGAGCGCATTAGGGAGGTGAAGCGTGGGTTGGATAATTGGAGGGGGTGGAGGATGGATATTGTGGATTTGAGGGTGGGGTTGGGTGGGGTGGTGGATGTGTAGATGGGTTTGGTTTGATGGGGGTGGGATACCTGTTTGGGGTGCCTACATATGATAAGTGAACGAATGGATCAGTATTGGGATTGTTATGGTTAGTTGGTTGATAATGGGATTGTGGGCTGGCTCGCTTTCCCTTTTGTCTCCTCTTGTGGTGATGTATGTACCTATGTTCAGCTTAGGCCGTTGGCCGGCCTTGTCTAATGTCGATTTCAAGGTTGTCTTTAAGTTTCCCCCATCTTCTATTTTCTCGTTGTTGCCTTATATCTTTCCTCCAGAAGGGTTGGTATAGTCTTCACTTTCCAGTCAAACGAGAAGAGACTACACTAAGGCTGCTATATTTAAGTATATATGTATTCTCCCCCGAACACACATTAATTTAGTTCCGACCATAGGAGTAGTACTGATATAGGCAGTAGAACCAATCCGCCTACAATCACGGCTATATCCAGACGAGTATATATAATTGTTAGACAGACTTTCAAGCCCAATCCACAGCACACTTGAATCAGTAGGAACAAAGATGTAACCCTGAAGCAGAAAAGTAACACTCAATCGTGATTTTTATAGTGTAACTTTTTGTCCAAGGCAATATTTGATATCATGCGCTGGTGAGGCGTCGAATGATTCAGCAGCAGCACTGATAGCCGTTCATAAGCTCCAAGAGAACCCCCCGACGCACGCCTCACGCACCCGCGCCCGCGCGCGCCCAAAACCACAAGCACACCACCAATCCATCCCCTGGGTATATTTATCCTCCCTCCCTCCCCTCCTCTCACGCCTTAACCTCGCCCAGCCCCTGCGCGCCACCCACACTTTCCTTCCCAGGCAGCAGCACCGTATCGACATCCAGCTCCTCCATGACGCCCAGCACGACGCCCAGGCTCTCGAAGAAGCCGTTCACGGCCACGCGCAGCATGCGGTTCGTCGCGGCGCGGTAGCGCACGTCGAGGGCGGAGGGGTCGGCGCTTGAGACGGCGATGGTGCGCGACACTAGGGGCGAGAGCTCTGCGTCGACGGAGAGGGCGCGGGCGGCTGTCGTTGCGTGCGTGGGCGTGGGGAGCGGTATGGTGAGCGTGCTAGGGTGGGGTGGGTCGTTAGTTTTCGTGCTGGCGGTGGGGGGTGGGTCGGCGGCGTACAGTGTGCAGGGGAGGTCGTCGGTGGACGCCATGGTTGTGGTTGTAGAGGGGAGCGGAGAAAGTTTGTCGTCTTGTCGTGGTGTTCCATGCCCCGCGGCGGAGGGACGGCGGAGCGGGATCTTCCGCTGCGCGCTGCTCCCCCGCGCGCTCCGTCGGGGTGATGTCATGGCAGCGTAGGTATGCGCACTCGCTCGTCCCGCCCTCGGCATCATCGATTAGGTACTCGCTCGGGCGCATCACGGGTCCTGGCCAGACGACCTCATCTCCCTGCTCCTTTCGACCAACCGTCACGCTTCCATTTCCAACAACAACCAACCTCACTCCTACAACCTACTCTCTCTATCCTTCTCTCCGCAGCACAAACAGCAACAATGGCCGCCCCCTCCCCCTCCGAATTCCTCACCTTCTACCGCCGCCTAGCCACGCACCCGACTCTGCGCCGGGGCTTCGCGTCGCCCGCCACGACGACCACGACGACCACGACGAGGCGCGCCTTCAGCGCCGCACCTGCGCGCCTCGGCTTCGGCAAGCCCAGCACCGACTCCAGCGTCAAGACGGACCAGTACCCAGACGACAAGCACACGACGAACAAGAGCGACGAGCTGGACGTGCAGAACCAGAGCAGTTCGGCCGGCAAGGCGTAAGTGGCTGCCCTTTACCCGTTACCCATTACCCATTCCCTCCGCCCCCAACTCCAATTCCCCCAGCCAAACAAACCCCGTGTTTGTGTGCAAAGTGCTGATAGTGTCTACAGCTCCCACGCCAGCGGCACCGGCGGCGGCGCCACCAGCCGCAGAGACGAGCGCGGCAGCACCGCCAAGGCCAAGAAGGAGCACCCCGAGGCGCCCGACGTCGTGATCGGGATGCAGGACGAGCGCGGCGGCAAGGGGAACTAGACGCAGCCAGTGTTTCGGTGGGGTGCTTCTTCTCAAGTTGTATTATTCTTATTATTATCAGCATCGGCATGGAGGCCCTGCATGGGGTTCGTGCTGTGGCGCTTGTAAATATCAGTGGCGTTTAGCTCAATCTGAATGATGTTCGGATCGTCGCATCTCACCTCGGTTCATGCGTGTGTGTGTGCGTCTCTCTCTCTCTTCGCTGCTGTAGATCGAAGGGTCTGTGTGCGTGTTGCTTTTTATGGAAATGAAATAAGCAGTGAAATACCTAGGACGCTTTGGTGGCTTGACCACCGCGGAAGCTGAGCTGAGCCCACTCATGTAAGAACGGCCAAGCTTCTCAATGGACTTTGAGCAAATTGCCCATTGGAGTAAGGGGACAGCCAGACTTGGACAAGCGAATATCAAGACACTGCTACCCCGTACGGATACCACGCACCCACATGTCTATAACAGCAGTCTCCACAGACGAAACCCGAGGACCAGTCCAAACAGCGCGCTTCCGTGCTATGCGTACACATACATGTATATACACCCCACGCGCCCCAAAGCAGCGTCCCGCTCAAACGACCGTACAGTACAGTACATGTACAACATTCCCCATCTACACCCCATCCCCTCCCTTTCCTCCGTCCCTATCCCTTTTCTCGAACTCAAACTCAAACTCATCCTCATCCTCATACCCATACCCATCCTCAAACTCGTCGTCCTCATCCCCGTCCCTCCCCTCTTTATTTAAGTCTGAGAGCAAGTGGTCCAGATCCCGCACCAGATCGAACATTTCTGCTCTAAGCAGCTTCTGCGCAGGCGTCAGCCCTGTATCCGAGACCAGTTTCCTGATCCGCGGTTGCTGGGCCTGGTACTCTTTCTCTTCGGCACCCACACGCACACCAGCACCCCCACCCCCGCCCCTCCCCCTCTGAAGCGGCTTCTCCAAAAAGAACGTCGTCGGCGGCAGCGCCTCCCCCACCCCCACCCCACCACCCAACGCGTCCTCGACCTCCTCCTCCGCCGAAACCCGCATGCTGCCCGCCAGGCGCTCAAGCGGGGAGGAGCGCTTCTGCAGCTCCAACTCGCGGCCTCGGGCGCCCTGGGGGTCTTGATGCCGCCGCAGCTCCTGCGCGCGCCACAGCACGATCTGGTCCCAGCGGTCGCGGACGCTGTCCATGCGGCCCAGCAGGTTAAACGTCTTGCGCAGGACGCGATGGCTGCGCGACAGCTGCTTGCGCAGCAGGAGCACGCGGAGGTGCAGCGGCGTCGTGGTCGGGAGCTTGCGCACGCGCTTGGCGAGCGGCAAAGACGCCATTGTGATCATGCGCTTCTCGAAGCCTGGGACCTGCGTCTCTGTGTGTGACGTGTAGGGCCGGATGGGCGAGTCCTCGAGCTGGCCGGGCGCGAGCGCGTCGAACTTCACGCGTCGTACTATGCCTCCGCTTTTTTGCTGCTGGGCGCGCGCTGAGGCCTTCTCCATCTTCGCTTTGCGCCTTTCGAGCGCGCCTCGCTGCGTTTGCCGAACGGCTTCTGAGCCCCAGACAATGCGCATTTGGGGGGCGGGAGGTTCCGGCGCGAACGGCGTGATTTGGATGCGGCCGTCCTTGACTTCGAGCACTTGGTTGGGGCTAGTCATCGAGGCGTCGGGCTCTGTCTTGTCCTTGGTGGAACCAACACGAACGGTTCGTAAAAGTCCCTTGGGCGGGCCGGTCAGCTTGTATTTTACAGACGGTGGTGAGGCTGGCTTGGTCTTCTTGTATGGCAGAGGTTTTTTAACGGCCTTGGCTCGTACAATCGGCGAAAGTGCATCGTCGACATGCGCATATCGTAGAAGTGGCGGGGGCGCGTCGACACGCGCGTAGCGTAGAAGTGTCGTGGGTGCTGATGTTTGGGTGGCCTGCGTAGGCTGCGTTTGCTTGTCGTCGGCGTCGTCGTTGTCATCCATTCGCTTGTAGGTCAACGTGGTCTCGGTAATTGCTAAAGAATTATAGATGCTTTCTCCGATATCCTCGACGTGTTGGCATATTGAATCTAGCTCCTTGGTAATAAGATCGATGACTATGAACGAAGGAAGCGCCAAATCATCATTATGCTGGGAAGAAAAAACCTCCTCTTTGCGGGCGGTTTCTCTGCGTATGGTCTCTTCGTCAGGGTTTTGAATCCATGCGTGGCCCTCGGCAGTGTTGGTTGTGGGGAAAGCGGTGGGGTGTATGAAGAAGGCTTGTCGTGTCAATTGAACGAGGTGGTAGTTGGATTCCCAAACGGCGTAGTCCAGATATGAGAGTTCAATGTCACGTATTTCGTTTACTCTGTCCTTTAAACCCGCCCAGAAATGCGAGAGAGGTAAATATTCCGGCGACATTAGCCCCTTCATTTCTGAGTCTGTGAGTCTTTTCTGCGTCAAATGGATGCGCCGGTTCCTTGCGAGCTTCTTCCCCATGAGCAACGTATCACTCTGGGTGTTTTCTAGCGGTACAGTGGGCGAGTTGCTAAGGTTTAAGGCGTCGCGAAGGACCAAGTCATTCGTCTTGGCAAAGGCATGCGTGAAATAAGTCCGGCGATTCTGTAGAGACGTATGGCCGGGTGCAGCAAAGATGGCGTTCCTATGCGTGTATGCTTTTCCCAGATCAACTGACATTATCGATGAAACGTGCTCTGCTTGGGACTCGTAAGAAGTCTGTATCCGTCAGTTCTCATTCTTAGCGCTCTTCAGATGTCAACACACCACAGAAATGGAGACTTCCAAAGTCAACCTTTCAAAAAGAGCGTTGTTTCAAAATGAAAAGAACCCCAAAAAATTCTAACTAGAAAGAAACGAGCCCCAGGAAAAATATAAACTTTGGAAGATACGCTCCATTCCTTGCCAGGAAAGGTGCAAGAGTTAGACGTGATCGAGTTAATCTAAACTAACCTTTGAGCTACCTGTTTCTGATTTGTTTGAATCGGTCTGCGCTTCCACCTCTTCCCGCTCCTCAGGTTCAGGCTCTTTCGAAGAATCGAAATCATCTGGTTCGATCTCTGGAACGATTTCGCGGTGTCCAGATACCAGATGATCTGCCGGAAGTCTTTGTCTGAACATTGCGAATGGCACATCGACCATGGAGCGTAGACATTCTTTGTCGCCCGAAGGACCACCATTTCTCAGGACGCTATGTATGCTCATGCCCTTCTCAGATAAAACCCCAAAGAATTTGATGTGATGTCGAATATTAGTAAGCGACGCGTCATCCGGTTCCCTGTGGCGGATATCGTCGATACTGCTGGGAATGGCACCGAGAACAAGCATTCTCTTAGTTTTATCAGGCGTCATAGGGGTCCAGTCCGACCATCTAAAAGGCTTGAAAGCAGCGAAAAATTGGATAAATTCCCCTTCCTTAGCGACCTCTTCGAGTGGTTGAGTGAGAGACGATCGGCCACCGTCAAATCTTTCGTCAAATTCAAATGACGGGGGTTGGTCCTCACTAGCTTGCACGACTGAGACTCGGGGATCCAAAGAAAGCAACCCAGCTTTCTTGCCCCAGCCGCCGCCTCCGCTAAGCACTCGGTGTAGGCGAGCTCCGCCTTTGAACATAGCATTCCACATGATCGTAGTCCAACCACGTAGTGGAGTGTCCCAAACATCCATAAAATGCTGGGATATGAAGGCTTGAACTTCGGTGGGAGTGGTTTGCTCTAACGGAAGGCGGTGGAGGAGCTTGATCCTTTCCATTATACGGCAGCTCATTTCCTCTGCTGCATCTCGAGAGCTTACGAGTGCCCATACAGGCATGGCATGTGGCACTAGACGTTCAGCCCGAAAGTATGCTGAAACAGCACGCTCTAGTTCTTGAGATGCAGGGACAGGCTTCCCCTCCGCGCTTACTGTTTCCCTGATAATATTACCCATTCCTGAACGGACCTCTCGGGGAATTGTAAGAGGTACCAGTGGGATATGCATCGATTGCGTCCCATAATGTTCAACCTCATCATGCTCTAACCAATATTTTAGGGGCCATGTCACCTTCTGATGTAAAAGGTCCAACCTATTGGTGAACAGTAGATTGCGGCGTGCTTCGCGTGATCCCGCCTGGCCGGTGTTTTCACGAGCGGCTGAAATATACTGGCAGGCAAGCATTGTCGTGTTCCGACCAGTTTGGAAGATAGTGTTGGCTAACGGCATTTCTATTCTGTGTGCGATTCCATCGTTGGTGTCAACAAAAAATGGATTTTTGATCATTGCCTGCACCTCGAATGTCAAAGTTCCGGTTTCTGGAGCATCTTTTGGTAAAGATTTAGAAGAAATGGTGCGATCCGTGGACGAAATTAGAGATTCGGGCATAACAGCATAACCAATGCCTTCATAGCCTTGTTTATCTTTAATTGGCCCGTTTCCATGTCCAGGTAACCGATCTACAACAGCCGCAAGGGCAAGAAAGCGTTGCGGATCGCCGGGAGCGATTAACATAGGCTCAAAGATATGAGCAATGGCTGAGGTGAGAACTGTGGGTGCGGAATCGCGGTTCTCAATCAACGAATGAGCGAACATAGGCGTGAAGAGCAAAACCAAAGCCATGGCTTCCTTGGGTCTGGGCGTATGCGGATCATGGGGATACTGGGACATTTTGGCAACCAAGCGGAGTGGATCCTGCGCCAGGTCAGCAAGAGCAATGATAGCCATGCTATCTCTGCGGGCGTCGAACCTTATTCGTGTCATCCCGAACAATCACTGTACCCATATGCGTGTACTGATGCTTGTACCGATGTCTGTCCATCGAGAAATATCTACACGGCATGGGACGCTGAAGGCGCTGCTGGCGAAGCCAACTGCAACGGACACCTGGGCGGACAAGCGCCGGCCCATGGCGGAGAGCAGGCGGACATGTTTGCGGCGGCCTGCGCAGCATGGGGATTATGGGACGAGGAAAATGTGCGGCGAAAGGAGTTTGGAAGCATCATAGGAAGTCGTCGGACGGGCATGGAAATTGCCGGGTCGGTCTTTCCCGCATGCCGGAACGCTTCTCGTCGGTCGGTCGTCTCATCAAGGGCGACGTTCGCGGATACGTAGACGGTTTCGAGCGCAGCGCGAACACCGTCGAATCGATCTGCCAGGGCAAGCCTACACGGCTTACAACTGGTATGTCAGCGACGCCGTTTATCAAACTTCCCGCGTCCCATCCCATTCCGCGTTCAATCCATCCGCTTCTGAGCTCGGCTCCGCTCTCTTAATCTCAGCGACGCGACACCGTAGCTCGCGCTGACCTAGCAAGCCTCACGCCTGAACCACCACAAACCGAGCCGTACCCGGTGCCCTTGGTCAAGATGCCTGCCGCGCGGTCGTTACGCCGTACCAATCCCATCACTATCGTCCTGGCCGGCCTGCTATGCTTCGGCTTTCTCTACTTCATATTCTCCTCCGACGCTGAGGTCGCCCCAAGCGCGCATCAATTGCGGACATCTGCAGCGAACGCGCTGTCACCACCCTCGCTACCATTTAGAAAGCCAAAGTCCGATGGCCAACAGGCTCCCCCACCGGTAGTACACTACCACATGAACAACCTCACCACCTCGAGCGACCCTGTTGGAAACCGAGAAACCGTCCTCATCCTTACGCCATTGGCGCGTTTCTACCAAGAGTATTGGGACAATCTGCTGAAGCTGAGCTACCCGCACGAGCTTATTTCGCTTGGCTTCATCTTGCCAAAAGGCCGCGATGGGAATGCTGCGACAGCGGAATTGCAGGCAGCTGTGGCAAATACCCAGAGCGGACCCCAGAAAAAGCGCTTCGCGAGCGTTACGATTCTGCGCCAGGACAATGAAAGCCCTCTGACCTCCCAGGTCGAGTCTGAGCGACACAAGCTTGAGAACCAAAAAGCAAGGAGGGCAGCCATGTCCAAGGCGCGCAACTCGCTGCTGTTCACCACTTTGGGCCCAACCACCTCTTGGGTCCTTTGGCTTGACTCGGATATCGTGGAGTCGCCACCCTCGCTAATTCAAGATCTCGCGGCTCATGACAAGCCAATTGTTGTGCCGAACTGCTTTCAGCGCTACTACAATGAAGAGGCGAAGGAAATGGATATCCGTCCCTACGATTTCAACTCGTGGATCGACAGCCCGACGGCTCAAGATCTGGCCAAATCCATGGGCAAAGATGATATTTTGCTGGAAGGTTATGCTGAGATGGCGACATACCGGTCGCTCATGGCTTACATGAAGGATGTTAATCACCACGCGGAGCCGAAAAAGGAAATCGAGCTTGATGGTGTCGGCGGCACGGCTTTGCTGGTCAAAGCCGATGTACACAGAGATGGCGCGATGTTCCCGCCATTTGCGTTTTACCACTTGATTGAGACGGAAGGCTTTGCGAAGATGGCGTCCAGACTGGGCTGGAAAAGCTACGGTCTACCGAATTACCTTGTAAGTTGCTTCAAAAGCGTGTTGCGCCGAGAGAGCGGGCTACTCACGAGATGACAGGTATACCACTATAATGAATGATAAAGAGTCCTTTATGGGCTGTACATTGGGCGGCGTAAGGTTTTTATTTTTTTTATTAAGCGCGTAGCATATATTATCCCAGCGGGTAAAACAATTACGAATCGCATGTTTTTGGACTTAATTTTACATGGGAGCGGACATAGTTCGAAGAAGTGAAATAGTATAATCAAATCGTATCCTTGTCTACAAGACAGCACGGTGTCGGACGCACGTGGTAAGATGCTGACCGTAGCTTTTTGCTTTTACGGATACGGAGTATCTATACCTAGGACATGATCGACTGCGCCGCACATGGGTATGCATGCATGTACTTGCATGTATGTGAAGAAGGCCCATGGAGGAGATCAGCCCTTTGGCGTTGCAGGGATCCATGCAGCACGAGACTGGCGGAAAGCATACAGTCGTCCGGCTTCTTCATCGGGAGCCGTCGTCGCTTGCGGGAGGTGCATTCTAATAATAAGCTGACATCGAGGCTTCTCTCAGTCGTTGCGCCGACAGGCCTGAAATAGCGCCAGGAGGCATAACCGTGCCGGTCTTTACCCTTTCCGGTAGAAACTTGCTCAACTGCATGGCCAACGCCGACACGCCCGCAACCAAGGCTCCATCCGCGGAGCCTAGGCGACTCACATCTGCGCGAACTTCCTCATCGCGAAACCGTTTTCCCCCAGCGCTACGGGACCAAGCGAGCTTCCCCGATCAGCGGTCTCTTGCTGACCGCCGTCTGTTTGTGAGCCCGCTGCCGGGACAAAGCCGCCTCTTCTGCCCACTACCTGCGCGCCACTCTTTACCTGGGTGACCGGGCCGCTTGGTGGTGCAAATCTGCTCGTTTCTTCTCATCTCTTCACTCCAGACGCTTATCCCTTGTATTCCAAGCTCTTGCGTCCACTAGGCGGGTAAGGCTCCAACCCCCGTCTGGCCACGAGACGACCAACTTGCGAGTGGAACCCCAAAGGCTGCGCTCCCCTTGTACGCAACACCTTCTTTTCCCTTGGTTTTCTCCCGTCTGTTTTTCTTTTTCAGAGCCAGCTGCGAGTCATTATGCGCCGACATGCCACCATGCAGGACCCCATGGACTTACAATGTGCTAGGTCTGGCAACATTGTTTGGACCGATGAGCGTGCCTCGTTCCGTGGTACAACGACGACTTGGTTGAAGTCATGCCTTGGGTGACAATAAACGGCGAGAGAAAGAAGGTTGCTTGGTAAGATCAGCCCGTCCGCTCGCTTTGCCGAACCTCATCCCGCGGATGTTTTTTTCCTTACCTCCACTCTATTGCTTACCTTCAGCGGGATCGATCAACTGACAGCTTCTGTGTACTCAAGCGGACCATGTATCCGAGGTCATAGATCAACGACCTGTAACCATACAGACCGCGTTCTGCTTGAAGTCCGCAAGCCGGGTAGGCCCCTGAGCACCTGCCCTCATCCAGCGGGAAAGTGCAGCTGTGAGCGGCTTGTCATCAACTACACTATCCCCCGAGGTGCGTCGTCTGTAGCTGTCCTTTGGACACAGGATACTAAAATTTGTTATGAGCGTCGGAATGTGCCTGTCCAGGAGACGATGGCGCTTCAACTCCTGTCGTAGAGACTTCTACACCTTCTGTTAGCTCTGCAAACCGAGTTCAGAAGAAAAATAAAAAAACAACCAACACTCGCAATCCAGTCACCCTGGAAAAAGCGATACAGGATATCGAGAACCTCGAACAACAGTTTAAGATCACTCCCACAAAGTCATGCTGCAGTACGAAGCTGGCCGCATCGACCCCTGCAAGCAGCAATGCTGCATCTCCGCCTTCTACGAATGGCACGGATTCGCCTAGGGCCGATAGTGATGTTAACCGCGGAAATGAGACGAATGGTGGCCCGCCAAAACCGGATTTGACATCAGAGGAAAAGCCATTGCGAGTGCAACTCGAGACCATAAGAGGGAACTTCACTTCGACAAGCTCGGCAGGCAGCTGGGGTTACGGGGCATTTGGTGAAATTCAGAACGCAGCGCCTGTAGTGGAGAAGACCTCAGAAAACAAAGGAAGTTGTTGCAAAGGAAAAGGCAAGACTTCTGCGGAACAACTGCCAGCACCAGAACCCAAGTCAACCTCTAGCTCTTCGGCATCTAGCGCCGGTGGCAACGGAGCTCCTCAGGCTTCTAATGGGATCGGCCTTGGAATACAAAATCGACAACAGCCGTTCGGAGTAGGTCATCAGTATCCAAACTTCATGCGCCCAGACCAATTTGGTACCCAACCACACAACGGACCTTTCACCAACGGCGGATCTGGTCTGGATCCCGGTTATACGACGATGAATGCCGGCATGAATGGCTACTCAATTCCCTATGCTAATTTACGCCACGAGGGAGTTGGATCCGGGCGTACATCTGCTATTGGCAACGACACCGTTGGTGGAGCTCAGCACGATTTCAGACACGACTGTACCTGTGGTGACTCTTGTGCCTGTCTAGGATGTGCGGCACACCCTAGGAACGATACTACTATGCGCTACATCCGCGAAATCACGGATTTCATGGTTCACTCACCGTATTATGATTCTATGTCAATGTTAAACCACCAACAAGCGCAGTACCAACCCAGCTATCCCGTACAAAACTCACCCTCCTCTACCATACCTGGACATACCCCTGGAGTCGGCGGTCTTCCATATCATCGAGCCTACTTCAACCCCTCGGGAGTCGGTGTTGGTTACCAGCACGGAGCCTCTGGAGGGTCACTGTGGCAACAGCAACAACCGCCGTCGTCAAACACCTCGTTGCAAGCAACGCCGACTTCTGAATTACAACAATTTCACCTCGGAACACAAGAGAACGTACAGCGTAATGTGGGTCAGCAACCTTACTATTCTCCTCAGCAGCTGCCTTCGCAGTTCCAGCGAAGAAACACCTGTGATTCGTATACAACGACAACACCATACGAGCAGGCAGCAACTCCACCAAACACTGGGGATGACACACCGATACTTTCACCTTCGTCTTTCTTTCTACAACAATTAGAACTTCCCGGTTGCGACGACCTCACCGGCGCGTGTCGCTGTGGCGACGGATGCCAATGTGTCGGCTGCCTCACTCACGGGGGTCATGATGGCGTTCCGCTCGAGAGGCCATCAAGTACCAGAGCTGCCCATTCTTCTGGCGCAGCTGGTACGGGCTTTGCTCCTGCACCGGCATATCCACTACAATCGCAAGCGCGGTATGACGCTCCACGTGATGGCTGCTGTGGTTCATCCGGATAAGGACTATGGGAGAATGTTAGAAAGTGCGATAGGCGCATCGACGAAAATAATTTTTCAGCGCTCCAGGATTGGGCGCAATCTGGTCCAACAGGAACTGTGAGGAATGACTAGAGATAAATATTCGAAGCTCTTGCTCCATGAGCAGGGCCATGGTTGTACTGATAGACCATACTAGAGGAGTTCTCTGTTTTAGTCTTTTTTTACTTAATGGCAGAGGAGCGGGATAGTGAATATTAAAGGGCAACAGATGGCCAGTCGCAGATGGGCTGGTTGCAGGTAATAAACGGACGGAAAAATCGAACAGAGTATTCTACCACAATCTGCGCGCAAGAGGGATTTAATTTTCTGCCGATGCAGGGCGGTGGCACAGCTGTCATTATCGAGCTTGCACGCTTGTCACCCACCTCGCTTTTGTGGTGTTGAGGTTACGCTTCTGATCGGCTCGCTTAAAATCCGCACAGAAATTGACCTTCGCGCGGACTCTTCTCGACGAGCGACCACCGACGACCACCGACAAACTTCACGGGCATCATCTCGTAAGTCCATCTTCTACCTGGTTCGATGCTACGAGCGAGGCCCGACGAGGGCTGAAGCCTTTCCGGCCGCGCCCGGCCGCGACATGGACGTCCGAATTGGAGTCTCGCAAGTTGCTTCGGAGGGGTTCTGAAGCGTCAATTGCTGACTCGGGGTTTTTTGGATAGTGTGAGCAGTTCGTCAAGATGCCTTTCACCAAGCTCGTCAAGAACAGCGCCTACTTCTCGTAAGTCTGATTTCTAATGCTTTAAAAACGACCATAAGCTGACGAATCTCTAGCCGCTACCAGGTGAAGTACAAGCGTAGAAGATCCGGTAAGACCGACTACTACGCTCGCCAGCGCCTCGTCGTCCAGGCCAAGAACAAGTACAACGCTCCCAAGTACCGCCTGGTCGTCCGCTTCACCAACCGCGACATCATCTGCCAAATTGTCACTTCTGAGGTCACTGGTGACAAGGTCTTCGCCGCTGCCTACGGCCACGAGCTCAAGCGCTATGGCGTCACCCACGGTCTCACCAACTGGGCCGCTGCCTACGCCACCGGTCTTCTCGTCGCCCGCCGTGCCCTGAAGAAGCTCGGCCTGGACGAGGACTTCGTCGGTGTTGAGGAGGCCGACGGTGAGTACAAGCTCACCGAGGCTGTTGAGGGTGACGACGGTGAGCGCCGTCCCTTCAAGGTTTTCCTTGACGTCGGTCTCGTCCGCACCTCGACCGGTGCCCGCGTCTTCGGCGCCATGAAGGGTGCCTCGGACGGTGGTCTCTACATCCCCCACTCCGAGAGCCGTTTCCCCGGCTTCGACATTGAGACCAAGGAGCTCGATGCCGAGACTCTCCGCAAGTACATCTTCGCTGGTCACGTCGCTGAGTACATGGAGACTCTTGCCGACGATGACGAGGAGCGCTACAAGTCGCAGTTCCAGGGCTACCTCGATGACGACATCGAGGCCGATGGTCTTGAGGAGCTCTACGAGGAGGCGCACAAACAGATCCGTGCCGACCCCTTCAAGGCCGACCCCGAGGCCGGCAACAAGAAGAGCAAGGACGAGTGGAAGGCCGAGTCGAAGAAGTACAAGCAGAACAAGCTGACCAAGGCCGAGAAGGAGGAGCGCGTCCAGGCCAAGATCGCTCAGATCAAGGAGGCGATGTAAGCGGTTGCGGTTGGGTTATCAAAAGCGAACTGTTCTTGAACGTCTTGGCGCACTGGTGGAAAAGGATGTGGCGGGACAAGTTGAGCTGCAGTGTATGGCAGCCCCATGAATGAAAGACATCATGCACCACCCACCAATCAGATACCCGTCTTTTCTCTGCAATGAATGGAGCCCCTGTGAGCGTGACAAAGAGAGGCGTGCGCAGGGGGAAAGTGCTGACTGTGCGGACTCCTGTCCATCTCCATGTTATTTGTGTCTAGGGGCCGGCCAGACGCCGTGCGTTCGGCGTCTGGTGGAAATCAGCTGAGACCCTGCGGATCTCCACTAAGAAGCAGGGCTTTTGCCGAGATATGCAAACACGCCTGTTGCATCATCGGCGAAGCCTCTAGCAAATCCTCGCTCTGGCGAGACCAGCCCTCATCCCCCGACTCCTGCTGTTGCGCACTCTCGGTGAAACAACATGCTCAGCCGCGCATAGGCTTGTCTTGTGTCTGGGCCACCCCTCCCCTCTCCCCGCCGTTCGCCGCAGCTCCTCCGGGTCGCGCGATCAGCGCCCATTCACGAACAAATTCCACCCATCGCACGGCGCATTGCCTGCAGACTCCCACCCTTGCCGCGCACGCTTTTGAAAGGACATGGAGGGCATTCACGGCGTCGATGTCAGCTGGCTCCATCATTCGAACAAAGGTAGGTTGTGCAGGCGGCGTGATAAGAGCCTGCCGCGAACACCTTCTGACGTTGATATCTGCAAGACAACCTCAACCGCGCGCATGCACCCGCGGCCCCGGGAACCGCTCGTGACCCCTCTCCGCCCGCGTCGCATAATGCTGCCACTCCAGACAAACAGCCCGCGAAGAAGCCTGAGCCAGAGAAGGAGCATACCGTAGACGCCGAGCACCACGAGGACGACCCGTCCGAGAATGCTACAACTCCCTCCAAGGGCATTCCATCGAGGCCGAGGCTGCTCCACCGCGGCAGCTCGGAGAAATCCACCATCGGCACCTCCCCCGACCAAAAGCGGAGGGGCTCGTGGATATCCAGCATCAGCGCAAAATTCTCGTCATCGCCGGGTAACACCGTTGGCACGAATGGGCAGGGGGCAAAGTCGCAGACCAATGCCACGCCAGGGAACTTGCCTATAGCAAATCCCTACTCGCCGGGTATGGGCACCCCGTTGCCAAGTGTGAAGGAACAACATCAGCATGGTGAGAGCTTGGAGCCATATGTGCCGCAGCCACCTGAGCAGTCGCGAGTGTCTTTCTTGTCGAATGCGCTTCGTCGCCTTTCGTCAAATCAGCAATCGGCGCCTCAGGGCAAGGCCCCGGCGAACGGTGGCATGTGCCCCAGGCGCGTTATGAATGTTGACCCGAACCGCGAACGGTGCCTTGTGCCGGAGCTGGATAGTTCGAAGCTACGCAGGGTTGCGTTCTGCGTCGACGTAGAAATTGCCGGCGGCCCGCGGTACAAGGATGACGATGACTTCGACGAGAAGAAAAAACGGACAAAAGATAAGAAATTGAAGGAAAAAGGGGAAGGCGAGGCACTCAAACACCCTGAAGCCGTCGCGCAAGAGAAGGATAAGGACGGCATGGTACAAGTCAGTCATGAGGTTGTTGGCAATGAGCAAGCTCCTAATCCTGAGGGCACTGTACTCGACGATAAGAAGGACGGATGTTCCTTAAATAAAAAGAAGGAGAAAAAGAAACGTTCTGAAGCAGAGCGCAAGGAGCGCAAAGAGAAAAAGCGCCGGAAAGCTGAAGAGAGCGGATCGGTACCCATGGAATACACACCAGACGGCTCCACGGTGGACGGCGTGCCTGTAAAACCTCAAGATCGCCCGACAACCGACCCCTTGAGGATATATCGGAGATGCTGTCAGCTTAGGGAAACGCCGATTCTGAAGCGAATCAGCGAGCAGCTTGCGGAGAGCTCGAACCATTCCGTCACCTCACCTGGAGTTGTCAACTGCTTGAACCTGACCGGGTCGAGGCTGACCTTGGCCGACATGAACACGCTGGGCGATTGGCTTGCAGTTGTGCCAGTCAAGAAGCTTCTCATGGAAGATGCTGAGCTTACAGATGAAGGCGTGCGGGTAATCCTGGCGGGTCTTCTAGCCGCGAGATCTCCCGATCAAAAGAAGCGCCAGCCAATTGCTCCCAAGATCGATGGTAGCGAACCCGAGCAATTCCAAGACAGGTCAGGGGTCGTGGAAAAGTTGAGTTTGAAGCACAATCTCAAGATCTCGCGGGAGGGTTGGAAGCACATCGCTTTGTTCATCTACATGTGCCGGTCGTTGAAGGCGATTGATTTGTCTGCTATTCCATTTCCACAACCGCGAGTCCAGCCAAAGGCGCACCCCTCGGACACGAAGAAGCAGATCAAAGTGCCCACGGACGATATCGCCGAGATTCTCTGCAAATCCTTGTCCGAGCGTCTGGGGGGATCCTACTTGGAAGAACTTCTCATGACTGGCTGTTCGCTGACGGCGGCAAACATTCGCAAGATTGTCGATGGAGTCATAGTCAGCGGTATACAAAGACTGGGTTTGTCCAGCAACGCGATTGACGACGAGGGCTTGGACCACGTCGTGCGCTACCTGCGTTCTGGCGTCTGCCACGGTGTGGATCTTGGCGGTAACGATCTGCGAGACCGCATTGAGCATCTTTGTGAGGGTATCAACGAGAAATCCCCGTTATGGGCACTCAGTCTAGCGGATTGCAACCTTACGCCGACTGCCATCAAGCCACTCTTCCCGCACCTCGTGTCGCTACAGAACTTCCGGTTCATCGATCTTTCACATAACCGCGAGCTGTTCTCGACAGAACCAAGCTCTCTCGCTACGCTCAGGAAATACATCCCTCAACTACGCTTCCTCAAACGAATCCATTTGGAAGATGTTTCGTTGACGCCGCAGCAAGCAATAGGCCTCGCGGAGGTCCTGCCGGAATGCCCACAACTGGCACACATCAACCTCCTGGAAAACCCGGAGCTGTCAGCTCTGGCCTCTGCATCAGACGAGTCATCACAAGAGGAGGCTTGTGCGGTGTATGCGTCGCTCATGGCTGCGGTCCGGATCTCGGAATCAATCATCTGCATTGATATGGACGTTCCCAGCCAGGACACTAGCGAAATCATCAAGGCCCTTGCAAAACAAGTTGTTGCATACTGTTTGCGTAACATGGAGCGGGCTACGGTGCGTGAAACAACTCTTGCGGATGGTAGCAAGGCAGTGGAGATTCCAGAGGTTCTGCTGCATATTGTAGGTCACGACGATGAATCCGAGGGCTCGGACGAAGAGACGGCTGCGACTGACGATGACTACATCGTCGGAGGAACCGGACTGGTCAAAGCACTCAACTACTGTCTCCTTGAAAAGGTGTCGGACAACCTGCGCCGCAAGTCATCATTGCCGGGTAGCGGGACGGCTACACCGCGTAGCTCAAGTCGCATGGGAAACAGGAACTCGGAGTCTCGTAGCGCAAAGGCGAAGACGATGAGCAAGGACCTGTTGAACAGTGCGAGGAAGATCAAAGCAAGGCTACAGCCGGCGCTTGCGAGGGAAGCGAGGGCTGGTGATGATATGGCTTACAGTAAGTTTTATACGACTATTAATGCAACTTTTATTGCTAACGTGTATAACCAGGACGTCTACTCTTCCTTGAGAACACCCTCCAGGGTATCATTCAGCGCTTCGAGGCCGAGTACCCCGAATGCCGCATCTCGCCTAGCCCCAGCACCGGCCCGGACGCCGCCGCCCTCGCCGCGTCCCTCGAGTCTCTCTCGCAGTCGTCCGCCTCGCGGCCAAACTCTCTCGCCGAGTCGGGCCCGCCCAACGACCGCGCCTCAATCACGACCGCGCCCACCGACACACGGGACTCAGCGTTCTTCGACTCGGACGACGAAGACATCGACCTGCCGCCCCTGGGCCTGCGCTCACGGCACAACTCGGACGTGTCGCTCGCGTCACGGGCGCAGACGCTCGAAGAAGGACGGATCCACCGGCTGGGCCAGTCGGTGCGGCGCGAGATTCTGCGGCCGCAGATCGAAGACCACCTGCACGGGACGACGGGGACGGAGCCGCCGGAGCCGCAGCATCTGGCGGCGCTGCGCGAGCAGCTGTTCACTATGTCGGGCGACGAGCTGCGGCACCGCGTGCTGCGGCAGGGGTGGGAGGAGACGGTGCGCCAGATTGGCGCCAATGCTGAGGAGCTGCGCGTGCTGGAGCGGGAGCGGCCAGAGGAGTTTTCGCGCTGGAAGGAGAGCCAGATTGCGGCGCAGGTGAATGCGGGCATGTTGAGGCCTGGGGCGATGGGTGTGGGTGTCGGTGCACTGGCTGACGCGAAGCGCAAGTCGTCGAGCAGTGATGAGGTGGCGGTTGAGGACTGAGTGACTGCGTGGTGTGGTGTGGCGGGGGCGTGGAATTGGATAAGTGCCGCGCGATTGTGTCAGGTTTGTATGGCTGTTTTTGCACACTTGGAGTGTACGAATGGGTTTGTTTGGGCGGTCTTTTGGGCCTGGGTTGTTTGGATGCGCTTCTGTTGGTCACTTCAGGGCGGGCGGAACTGTGGTTCTTGGGTGTATGCGTAAGTCGGCAGCAAAACACTTGCTCGTCCCGTCCAGGCTGGCAGCTTGTGCACGCAAGGAAAAGGAGAGAGATAGACCTTCTGCGTCGTCTCTATCTCCTACCTTACTACCGTGCCCGCCTTCTTCTTTCCTTGCCTTATTCCTCTTCCTCCATCCTTCTCCATCATCCATCCTTTCTTTTGGCACGCCAGCGCCTTGCGCCCTGCCTCTCGCGTCCTAGGAGGGCTCGTCTTGCGTCCTGCCTTTCTCCTTCTCCTTCCTCTTGCTTTCCTACGTCTCGGACACGCTTGCATCGCGGTTTTCTTCTCCATCCACACACATGCCACCCTAGCACTGTCTGCACGCACACACACACACACACAGGGCGGGAGGAAGACGCTATCGTTACCACCATCATTGTCGTCGTCGTCTGCTGTTTTATTCTCATTCCCGATCCAGTCATTATTCTGTTATTTTTGTTTTTTGGTTTATGGGGTCATTCATCCCCATCCCGATGGCGGCGCTTAGCTGCCCCCATCGCCGTGTGAAGCGATTTTAGCGTGCGAAAGCAAATGCGAGCCTATACTCTGCGTCTGTCTGGCTTATAACTTATACCTACCTGCCTATCTACCAATCTTGAAAGAAGTGTTTGTTGTTCATGAAGATGCTGGCGTCTGGTGCGCGTGATGTGTGTGTGGGATTGAAATTTTGGGACTTTTGTCTAGCTACCTAGGTGTTTGATACGGGCCTGGTTTGCGGACTCGGGTTTGGGCGCTGTTGTCACTAGCGACCAGGCAAACGGTGTTACGCAGTGTACTGAATCAAAACAAAAGAATGCGTTTTCCGCCTGTTTTGGAACAAACCGCCCACGCCGCTCGAGCTCGCTCGCCGCTCTTTCGGTTGCCCTGTCTTGAACCATCTGATACAGTCTCACCCAAAGGCCCAACCCGGCGACACCGCCGCCCCTTCCAGCCCTCCATCCCCGCGAGCTGAATAAAACACTCACGCCCTGTCCTACCCCACGCAGCGTAGCGCATGAAACACGTTCGTTTGCTCCGGTTGCCAGAGCGTCGGTTACGGCACACACGCAAACACGCACGCACGCACGCACGCCGGTCTCGCCGCCCGCTTGTGCCGGAGCTGGTTCCGCACCGGAGTGCCGCGGACCTACGGAGTCTCGGCCGCGAGAGCAGCCAGCCACAGGCCGAGGAGCCGCGGTGCGAGCGCCGCGTCGTGCAGTGCTTTCAAGGGTCGGCAGGCAGGCTTGCACGCCCACTGCTCAGGCGTCGCGCCCGTCGTCGAGGTCGGCCCAGCGGAGCTCGTAGTTGAAGACGGTGCGGCGGAGGAGTTCGTCCTGGTGGTGCACGGGGCGGTGTCAGTCACATCCGATCACACTCAAGCAGCAGCAGCAGCAGCAGCAGTGCCAGCATCAGCGATGCGAGCACATCAGTGCGCAACTAGGTAGGTACTCACACCAGGATCCTCCTCAAACATGACCTTCTCCATGACCTCCTCGCCGAGCTTACGCACCGAGAAGCCGGCGCCTTTTGCGAGCTCGAAGAACGCCAAGTCCTTCTGCAGCAGCCACGGCCGGTACGGCGAGAAGAAGACGAAGGCGCGCGCGGCGGCCGTCCGCGCTAAAGTCTGCTGGATGCTCTGGACGAGCTTGGCGTGCTCGCTATGGTTGAAAAGAAGGTCCGCAAGGATGAGGACCTCGAAGCCAGCAGCGGGGTTAGGGAGGTGCGCGAGGAGCGGCGCGGGCGGTGCCCCCCAGAGGTAGCCCTGAGGAGCCGTCAGCAGGGTGGGCCGCAGAGAATGTTTTGCGAGCGGCGGCATGCACAGCAGTGCGGGTCAGGGAAAGGGAAGCCGTACCTCGGCCACGATGCATCCGTCCTTCGGTATCGCCGCCACATTCGTGATGTTCCACCGCAGGTTCTCGATCAGGTCTGCGTCGGGGTAGTCGGTGACGACGACTTTGGCGGCGCCGCTGATGGCGCATACTAGGCTGGGCAGGCCGGCTCCCGCGCCCAGCTCTAGCACTGTCTTCCCGCGCACTAGCGTCGCGGCGTGCTTCTCGAAGAGCGTCGAGATGGTTCGTCCGGCGTTCCAGACATGGTGGCCCTGTGAGTGGAGAGAGTTGTTAGTTCGCAGGGTGGTGGTGCAAGTATGGGGGGATTATGCGGGTAAGCGGTTGGTAGGGAGTAATGCTGGCGGCTTTAAAGAAATAAGGGGAGAGAACCTCGATCGAAGAAATGGATATGGAGAGAGGGAAACAACGTTGAGAAAAAAAATAGAGACTTTGAAAAAGAACATCTGCCCAAACCCAAGAGAGAAAAAAAATCCAAAAATCACAAAAAATCCAGCCAACACAACTGAAAAACCCAAGCCCCAAGCCCCAAGACCCAAAAACGACCAAAAACAGCAAAATACCAACCTACCCAAAGCGGATTATGTCCAACCAGACGGACCCTCAACTCCTCGCCCGAAACGAGCCGATGCGACGCAAAAGTCGGCGGCTTCTCCGGCTCAAAGTAGCCATCAGGCTCGCGGAAGAGATCAAGACCGCCCTCGTCATCTGAAGACATATTGGTTGACTATCGACTGTGTTTTCTCTTTTTTCTTTTTTAGCAACGTGGTGTGTAACGGTCAGAGAGATCTGGTCGAGTTATGATAATGGGCCTGCCGGTTTAATCCCGGGAAAATTTCTCTTCTAGTCCCAAGGCCGTGTTCGAGCCGAAGCCCGTTTGTCGTGGCCGCTTGCATGGTGCTCGCGTGGATGTTGCGAAAATCATCTTCTAGATATGTAACTGTACTAGGTAGAGTATTGGAAAAGGTACGAGAGTGCGGATGCGAAGAGTATGAAAACATCCTGCAATAGCAGGGGGATACAAAAGTTAAGAGGCAAAATATAATATACCAATGTAAGTGATATCACAAAGCTGGTCAAAATATTCAAAAAGGTGAACAAGTTATTCGCTGTCATCCATACTGTTTACATACTGATTACAATCGTAGGGCCTTTCGCCTTCAATGGGCAAGACAAAGACCTCATCTTGCCATAGACCAGTATCCTTTGCCCAAACAATGGACGCACATGTCACTTAACAATTCACATAGTTCTTTGAAAGACAGCATCGTGGCTGTATCATGGTCATTGCGTCTAGTAGCTGCTACTATAAGGACGAGCAGGCACTACTAGCTCAGCTAAGTAGTAGTTACAAGAAGTAAAAGCAGAACTCCCCATCATCGTCGCGTGCCATTGCAGAAAGGAGTCAGAAAATAGCAAGGGCCAGCTATACATATGCACCTTGCAGTAAAAAGCAACATGAAAGTGTTCGAGCGTTTCCATCACGTCGTCATGAAGCTCGAAACAGAAGCCGTAGAAAGAAATCAATCATAAGAAAGGACGAAGGTAGCGTTACCCGAGGAGACGGCAACCTAAGGGAGGTCAGTATTGATTCATATCAATCGAAGAAGCCGGTCATTTACAGTGCAGCCGTCGTTATCATTGCAATCCTGGTAATCGTCGCCCTTGCAGTACTTTCCGTGAGAGTACTTGCATTTGCCGCTCATGTGCTTAGCGACAATCTCGACGGAGAAGCCCAACCTCGAGTAAGTCGTGGGCCTGTTCTGGAAGATGGCCAGGTATGCGGCGCCATTGGCATATCCGACACCAAGGTTCAACGGGGCCCAATTGCCGATAGGCTCTTCTCCATCAGACCATTGGCAAGCATCAAAAGCCGGAACGTTGAGGTTGTTCACATAGTACTGTCCGGAAGTTGATTTACCCTGCCACTGATAGTAGGTCTTTTGATCAGGGCAGGTCAAGGGTGCGACATCTCCCGGATACGTCTCCAGAGGAATGGTCATGCCCTCGGTTCCTGTATGAGAATCAGACTGACTGTGCGCAAGTGAAGAGTCACAAATAACTTACCAGGATAGTCGGTGCGACAGATAGCTACAGAGCCGTTGAGCTTGTTTTCGACCTGGATATTGACTTCTTTGGCTCCAGGAATGCAGAGCCTCTTTTCGTCAGGGTTAGTCAAACGGAGCATACCGCTTCTGCACTGGATTCCACCGATTGACTGTCCAGTTGTGCCCTGAGTCTTGGGCCATTGAGACTTCTGATAGCCAGGGGGGCAGGCATATGAACAGAATGCGCCCTCGACGCAGCAGTCCTCGCCGTCACAGAGGTTGGAAACCATGGTTTCGATGTCGTCAAATCCGGCAGCAGTGGCAATGTTCGGAACCTGCACGCCGATCCAGCCGCCGAGGTTCATGTACTCAACCGGGATCGCACCATAGTCAGAAGGGAACTCAGTGCAAGGAACGTTGTCCGGGAAGTCTTTGTCGAGACCCTTGGCCGTGGGGACGGTAGAAGTCGGTTTGCCAGATGGAACTCCGTAGGTCTCAGAGGCGGATGAGGTCTTGGGAAGGCTGGAGCCCTTGCCAGTGGTGGTCGAAACAGACGTCGAGGTGACTTTGCCAGTAGAAGACTTGCTGGCCTCGCTGATCGAGTGAACCGAGGAAATCGTGGTGGACTTGGCGCCGGTCATGGTAGTGCCATGACTGACTGAGACAGAGGACGTCATGGACGTGACGGTAACCACAGGCGAGTCAATGTAGACGAGGCGACCGGAAGCAATGCCGGCCTCGCAGTCTGCCTGAGAGAGGATGACATCTCCGAGAGCGCAAACCGTCACATACTCTAGATGGACGGCCTTCTTGGCAAGGTGAGCGTGGCGGTGTCCATGTCCATGGCTACCGCCAACGGCTAGGCCAGAGACCAGCGCGGCGAAGAAGACCAGGAACTGCACGAGGAAGTTCATAGTGTGATGCAAAGTGAGTGAACGTGAGAGGTTTCTGGAAAGGACTGTGTGTGAGAGCTTCACAGCAAAGCTGAAGGACAGTTCGCGAAGAGTGAGCTTTACAATTGCCAGTCAGACAAGGACTTGCAAGGCGAAGGAGGGGCTTTTGACTTACAGCTTGCGCGGCGCGAGGCTGTGAAGAGTTGCTTGCTGAGCGTGGTGTTGAAAGAGAGAAGAACGGGGTGGATGAAAAGGAAGAGAAGGTCGGGGAGGTGGAGGGGGAGCTGAAGTAGGCGTCAGGCGGCGGCTAGCCGAGCGATGACGACAGTGAGTGTGCTCGGGGAAGGTGCGTGTGTTAATGGCACCCCGGCCCGTTTGTTTTGATGCGCCGGTGACGGAGGGGGGTTAATGAGCGTGGAGCTCGCAACCGTGGGTAGTGAAAGGATCGACGAGAAAGAAGGGAAAGAACCAGGCTGCGCGTACCGCTTGAGCTATTGCATGAGGTCTTCGAGGCTATAACGGGTAGGTTTGCATGGAAAGGTGGAGGGAGGGAGCGGGGAGCAGGCGGTTTTTGGAAGGGCCCTTGGGATAGCCTAGGCGGGGACAAGGGTGTTAGCTTTAACATTCCCCAAAAACAGACCCCGTGCGTGCCTGGAGAGGCCCGCCTAGGCACTAATTGGCTCACACGATGCCAATAGAACCTCGTGTCCAGGGGCATTCTGTTTTCGCCTGCCTTTGTCCAGAGCAATAAGAGCAGCAGATGGCAGGGGCTGCGCTGGATGTGACGGGAGCAGCTGGCGCTACACTCGCAAAGGCTCATCGGGATAGCCCTCCGGGGATGCTCACCAGATTTCCTTTCCTGTTCTCCGGGGGAGCAGTGGCTTTTCTTTGCGCGTGCCTACTACGTATAGAGGGGATTGTGCTCCAAAGAAATTTCCAATGGCAATCAATAGCCTTAGCAGCAGCCAAGCCTATGCCTGGAGATTGCAACTTGGCGTCAACCGTGTAGTCGTCCGAGAGACATAGAAGAAGCTGGCACTCAGCTTTCAGCAGCTGAGGGTCCCGGCCCTTTATCACGACGGCCTATACAACGCTCAGGTAGTTATGGCTTGCCACAGTCGGGCTGAGTGCACCAGGGAAGCAGCACACGCATGCGCCTGTGCGACAGCATGAGCGCAACATTGACGGAGCCAGCGTGATGTTCACGGCTCAGCATGGCAGCGCCAATGGGGTGTGGGACCGCGCTGTCTTGGACAGACAACGGTGAGATGCAGCACGCAGCCGCATTCCTTGTGCAGATCAACAACATCATGGCTTTGCCATGTTTTCGCTGACCCCCGAGGATGGTCATGCTCCCGCCGCTTAGCGCTGCTGTAGCCCGCAGCCGCATCACGCAGCTGAGAGGCTTGTCAGCACCTTATTACGGATGGCTGCTTGGTACCTGAGGCTAGGCAATCGATAATCATGTGTTTATGCAAGGCATTCCGTGCAGCCTCTTGTCGCATGGTGGCAGTGACACGCATCCCAATGCGATACGAAGGCAGTCTTAGTCCGTATGACTTCAAACGGTTGCAGTCCATGGGCGGCAACAGGATCTTATGACTATACTCGTGGTGTTTTTCTATTCACCTTTGCGCGGGTTCCAGTGGAGGACCAGTCTCTGGCCGGGAATGCGAGCGGGAAGATTAGGTCAAGGCAGACCAGATCTAAGCAGCTAAAACCGGACCAAGAATGCAGATTCTCCACAGCATTGTTTCCAGAGAAGCTTCTGCTTTCTTTCCTACGCTGGCGTAGACCGGGGTCCATGGGGCGGAGAGCGGCTGGACTGACACCCCTGGTGCTGGTCTTGTGCCTGACGTTCCACAACAGCTCATCTGCCGGCCCAGGAACAAATCGGGGCGCACCCACAGCCACAAACGCAACGAGTTCGTCCGCCGTCATTTGGTTACAGCCGTTGACACTGACATGCTCCTAGGCGCCTTTGAGAAGATCTACCATCGACTCTGACACCATTCCTACGGAGCATCGCCCGCTCGTAACGGTACGCAGCTGCGTCGGGACTCGATCCTCATGAAGAAACACCCCGACAAAAGGACAGGTTATGTCAGTTGAGGACACCTTACGATCGGTTCTGCAAGGGTTACAGCCCTAGGACAAAGCGCGTCTTCCCCATAGTCTTCAGGGTGATACGACTGCGGCATTGGTGCTCCTCACTGATGGACCATAACGCTCCGAAGCTTCTGGGGGACCGGGATAAAGTCGATGGGCGTCTTTGATTGGTAGGGCTTACCGGCTTGCTGCATTTACATGACGCTGCGCGACGTGCTGCTCACAGAGCACATGCGAGGTACGAGCTTGCAACGGCAGAGCGATGATTTCGTCTTCTCCCGCAGACCGACTCGGTGGTGCACAACGAGAGCCTTAGAGACATCTGGCAATGTCTTGGGTGACAGGGCGAGATGGCTTGGGCTAGACGTGTTCAAAGTGCACCAATCATCAAATGCTACCGTTTCATTGCGGCCGTTTCGACTTCGGTTCGTGCTCTCCCTTAGGATGCTTCATGGTTGAATCCGACAAAGGTTTTCAGCTTCCTTGTTTCCTCGAGCCATACTGCGAGAAACATCATACACTGGACGGGATCCCTTCATGGATGTTGTCTGTATGGCACGAGGTATAAAGGGAGGCGCTCCTTGTCGCCTGCGAAGCCTCAACGCCTAGGTTTGCATGATTTTGCCCAATGATAGATTGGGACTGATAATCATGCTAACTAGTCATCCAGTACTGTACATCCAGAAGTATGACTGCTGAGAGTCTGACTTCTTTGAACACGATGCTTCCGGTACCCATCAACATAGTCGAAGGTCGTATGGGTACGGCCTTAGCTCTTGATAGTTTACGCAAGGGGTCTCTTATTTCAGGCACGGTCCCGCAGGCGGATATTCGACACGCGGCGGGTACATTCAGCGCTTGCGATGCGACCTTTGAGACATCCAGACGCTGTGTGCGGTCTCCCACGAAGCCACTGCAACAATGCTTTCAGGATTTTGGGCACCGGAACCCCGCAAGAGACGGAAATACGATAGGAATAAGATGAACTAGCGCCCATATTACTGGCGTTACAGTACAGGCTACCAGGCCCAACGGAGGAGGAGAAGAGAGGCCCTGCGTTTGGGGGATGGCGGCTCGAAGCTGGGGCAATCCCAACAGGTTTAACCCAGCCTCCTGGGTTCCCAAAACGAGAACTGACGTTCAACCATCGAATGAGGATTAGAGATCGGTGCGCAATGAGCCAATTCGCGAGGCTTTCCGATTGGCCTGTCTTGTCCTTCCTAACTCCTTGGTGGTAGTCAACCACGCGGCCTTGGGAATTCTAGGTACCGGAGCCGGCTTCAGTTCCTGAAGGGGTCCATTGAGATTCCGCAGCACCGGGAATAGGAGGCAGTGCCAGTGTAGTATGTCCGAAATACCGGAATCTCCTGGATAGCGCTCCACGAATACATCCAGGACCTTTTGTATCAACCTAATATCCCAAGCTCTTCAGATATGAACATCCCCTGCAACCGCGAACCTTAGAGGTTCCCTCGCTATGGGAAGGTTACTATGATCCTCATGGTCTCTTCAAGCGACGTAAGGCCGGCAAACAGTACCGAAGCTCCATCGAGCACAATACAGGGAGATCCATCATACAGGAAACCATCTGTTCCTTTGGCAGGAAAGTCAGTGAAGAGAATGGCGAGTGTAGTTTGCGCGAAATCGTCTGCAAAATCTCTGGCTTTGCTGTCAAATTTGCCAAAGGCGGTCCATCTGCCGCATTTGTACTAGCGACCCATCTCTGGGTACTGGACTGCAAACTTGACACATCTAATTCTTTGCCGGCGGCATCATCAATCACATCTCCGCTATCTTGTGCAGATCATGATGTGCTTGAATGAGGGTGCGCAGCAAGGTCAGGAGATGTCTTCTGGTTCGGCAGAGTCGACAAAGATCCGATGATGGGGGATGCCCCGCCATTTCTGTGCCGTAACCATCGCCGACCTCGGCCGATGAGGACAGAATAACCGCATCGACGTAGCTGCCCAAATATCGACTATACGATATCGCTGATAGGCAGGATCACCCCGAGAATACTGTTTTTGCTTTGCTGAAAACTTCCTGGCCTGGCTTGTGCAGAAGTATACTCTCTTCGAACGAAGTAAGCACCATCTCTTTCCGTCCTTCTCTTGTCTTGTTGTCCTTCCTCTTTTCATCAAGTCCAACCGACAAGCGGTGCTCTTATCATTATGCTTCTGCATTTTGTAGCTTGTCTTCCGATTTTCAATTTCATACACCATACTCGTGCACAGTCCGCAGGCTTCGATTCGCGAGAAGCTACCATTGAGTCGGTACACCACAGTCTGTTCGTTGGCCTCTCGACATGTAGAGAGGTTGTATCCGCCTTTATCACCAGGATCGAGGCTGGAAACAATAACATCAATGCCGTCGTTTCTTTAAATCCATATGCTCTTTCTACAGCAGATACTCTTGACGAATCTCTGTCTGCGGGTAATGCAACTGGGCCCCTCTTCTGTATCCCAGTTCTGCTGAAGGACAATTATGACACGGTGGAGATGAACACCACTGGTGGTTGTCTTGCATTAAAGGATTCTTTGCCGACAGTTGATGCTCCCACGGTTACAGCCCTCAAACGTGCGGGTGCTGTTATCCTGGGCAAGGTAAACTTGCACGAGCTCGCCCTGGAAGGTCTCTCCGTCTCTTCATATGGGGGACAGACACTAAACCCCTACGATTTCAGTCGAACCCCAGGAGGTTCCTCAGGAGGTTCGGGTGCCGCCATTGCTGCTTCGTTCTCTGTGCTTGCCACTGGAACTGATACCGTCAACTCTCTACGGAGTCCTGCATCGGCAAACTCATTGTTCAGCATCAGACCAACTAGGGGTTTGATCAACCGTGCCGGCGTTATTCCAATCTCTTATACTCAAGATGCTCTTGGTGTCATTGCCCGGACGATAAAAGACGTTGCCTCTGCTCTGACCGTTATGGCGAGTGTAGGATACAGTGCAACGGACAACACTACCGCTCTGGTTCCAACCGCTTCTCAAGGACTCGATTATATGGCATCTTTGGTATCTTCTCCGCAGTCCTTACGGGGTGCACGCCTGGGCTTGCTGGAAACATTTTTCAACCGGACAGCCGACATTGAGACAACGCCGGTAAATGTCGTTATGGAGAACTTCGTAACGAAGCTGGAAGCCGCCGGAGCTATCGTTATACCTATCAACGAAAGCATATATAATGCTACGGCTATTGCTTCTGCTTTGGACGTTCAGCGTTTTGAATACCGCCAGGAGATGGACACATACCTTCGTACCTCTAATCTCAGCGGCATATCCCCCCGTTCTTTGACCGAGCTGTATTCCACAAACAATACTTCTGGCTCTGTTTCCGGAAATGGATCCTTCTTGGTCATTCCTTCCGAGTATGAGTATGTCACCACAGCTCTGGTATCATCGACGTCGAACACAACCTATGCCGCAGTCCAGGCTGGCATACGCAATCTCACACTTGCTCTCCAGTCGACCTTCTCTCGCAACTCCCTCGACGCTCTCATCTATCCCGAGCAGAAAAACCTTGTTGTCAAGCTCGGTGCTGCCTCGCAGTCCGGGCGCAACGGCATCCTCGCCGCCCTGACAGGCAGCCCTGTTGTTACTGTGCCGGTAGGCTTCAGCAACACCACGTCCGACGCGCCGCTGGGTGTTCCAATCGGTATGGAAATCCTGGGTCGGCCGTGGTCGGAGCCAAAGTTGCTGAGTCTGGGTTGGGAGATGGAGAAGCTGGGGCGCGTCAGGAGGTCGCCGCAATGGGCGACGAAGTACCTAGAGCCGAAGTTGTACGAGAGTGTGCCGGCCATGAAGCCAAACAGGGGTAATGTGCCAGACGCATATCCGGTCGGCGTCTTGTGAGGCTGTAGGACTGCGTCCGCGTGGTGTTGTGCGAAGCGGGCTAAGGTTTGGTGACGGGCGAGCGTCACTGCTCGTCTGTACGCCCTGTCTGCCGTGATCTTCTTTCAGGTGTAAGCATAGATTTCGTATGGCCTGCAGCTCTAGAGACCTCTCTTACGTTCAATAGGCTTTGTATTTATGAAGTTTGCCGTGGTTGCGGGTAGGCGCCGCTCTTTGGACAGTAGCTCCTCCGGTTGGCGACACAGGAGCAAACAACCTTCTGCATTACAACTGTCACATCGCCTTGCCTTGTCCCCTGACCATATATGTTCCACAGGCATGGCAATGTCTTGCTTGTCGCATGATGTTTTCGATGTTGTGCATTGGTGCAAGCTCATCCGCTACCGCGTGGACCGCTTCTATCTACGTACAAAGGCCGCAAGGAACTCCACAGCAAAGACTTCAGCGCAAGGACAAGCTTGGATGGTACCAAGTGCACCCTAATCTTCGAAGTATAGGGCCCGAGAATACTGTGTATCGGTAGCTGCAGGCAAGACACAAGGACAATCAGGAGAGTGTCAAGACGGAAATGCGTTGCTGCCCAAATCAATCTCCGCTTCCACTTCACAAGGAGACGCCAGAGGGCGGTCAACTCAGATGAAATAGAACTACTGCTGGACGCGACACTTGAACGAAACCAACACCACAAACCGACCTCCCACAAAGTTTTAACGAGCAACGAAGGACATCCGCAGTCCGAGCCTCCAGCAGCGCCAGTAACCGAGTTCCACCAACACTGTGCCGCGTTCCCCGCTGTCCCATTTCACTGCTAGCTCACATTGTCTATGCAACACTGGACGTGCCAACCGCTGGCAAGAAAGGTCAGTAACACGGCTCAATCTCTCATACGACAGGGTCATGGCAATCCCATCAACAACATAAGCTCACTCATGGATTTCGTAGGGATCTCATAGCGTTAGTCAACCCCGATCTCCTTTTTCAACTCAGTCCAGCCACGTGGGCAATGGCTTTTCATCGAGCAAACACCTAATGTCCATAGGCAAACGGCAACCAAAGCGCAACGACACCCAAATAAATCGTGATTCAACGCCACAAGCTTGCCAGCAATATTAGACACGGGCCAACGTTAGCATGTTTGATCTGAAGTCAGCAGCATGTCTTTCCCAGGTAAGAACGATGATCGGTTCCGGATTCTTAAGGACAAAGTGACTTGAGCAGAAGGAGATACACCGTCAGCTGGGAGATTCACTCAAGAATGCCGACCCTCCCAAGGGCCTTTGTACAAGGCAGAAGCCCTTGGAAAGGAAAAGGGTGAAGGGTTGGTCGCCGTTCAGGACATCAAACTCACAATGTGGGCGGGTAAGCCTCTATTTTGCGAAAAGCCCTTCATCCGACTAGTCCTGGAGGACGACGAAAACGAGCAGCAGCTCCTCCACGAAGGATACAACCGACTTTCCGGCATTGACAAGGCTACCATAGACAATCTAGACTCAGCCCATGATATTCCAGTTAACCTTTATGATGAGAGTGTCGCCCCATGGAAGGCAATGGCCTGGACCGCTGGAGAAGCTTCACTTGAATCACGCTGGCTGACAAATGCGCATAATCTCGGCCCTGAAGGAGGCTCCTGCCTCTTCGGGATAATTCCCAAGATAAACCACGACTGCATGCCGAACTGCGTGCTCTCATGGGACGCAGAAACACAACAGGGAGTAGTCTTTGCCGTAAAGGACATCCAAGTAGGTGAAGAGCTTGTTCTTTCTTACGTCGATACCTTCCACATGAAAGATGAGAGACGATCATATCTTAGGCGCCACTTCGGTTTTCACTGCAGTTGCAGTACATGTTGCAGTAACGTCGGCGACGAGAACCGCAAACACCTTGGAAACTTATACAGGGATATTGAAGAGCAGGACTACAAAGAAAGCGGCAAAGAGAAACGCAATGAACTCATCCAAAAGCTTACCATGATAGTCAAGCTGATGGAAGAGGAGCATCTGGTGGATGTACGCCTTGCTGAAGTGTGAGTACATCCGGAAAAATGGCAGTTTCCCTTAACTGATACTAATCCGGGCTTTAGGCAGAACATGCTTTCTCTCGAATTTGAAAAACAAGATATGCTTGAGGAGGCCGTAAGTGCCTTGTGGAAGGCCGCGGAGGTATACAAAATGTGCCTCGGGGAAGATCATGAGCTGTTTACGGAGGTTGTAGCAGCGGTCACCAGACTGGAGGACATGGAGTCCAAAAGAACTTCGGAATGACATCAACAGCCGTCCAGCCGTCGGATATCCTGACTACTCGCTCGGTGTTGAGAAATTGAAGAGCTACTAAGCAGAAGGAGAACATGGAGTCCTGAGAAACTCTTTTCAGCCTGAATTGCATCATACGTATCCATGTGCAAGTAAAACTGGTAGGAAGTGACATTTTAAGAGAAAAAGGATGCTCCAAAGCGACGAACCGCCCAGGCAGAAAGATCAGTTCAGCAATAAACTGTTATTGGCCCCTATCCTCTCTATGCCGCGCTCGAGCTTACAACTATTGAATTCTACCGGTTGCTTACGCGCGTAAGTTAGAACAAAGAGGAGGCCGTGGACAGTGGAAAGCGTTTTCCCCCGACGCTCGGCATGGCGGTTAGCGGATCAAAGGGCGTAAGAGCTCATCCGGATTGTTGCGACTTATTCGAAACCGTAGTTCACATCCGGCCAAACCCAGGAGGGGCTTAGAAACCCCATACGTGTCGACTTGTCCAGCAGCAGAAGCCGTTGAGGTCATGTGGTACGGTGTTGTTGAGGTTGTATTCGGAGCAACGCCCGCAGTTGCGTCGTCGTCGTCGTTGTCGTACTCACCCCACGCAACACGTATACGAAGGGTTCCGGCCAAGCCGGCAGCGGGTTGCCGTTCAGTCAGTCCAGACCCGGCCAGCCGCTCGGAGTGGCGCGGTTCTGGCGCCGAGACCCATCATGAAATGGGAGCTGACGATGGAGATGGCACGGATGGATGGCAAAGACGGAGGGTGCATGGGTAAGGTGTGGCTGAGCTGCGGGAAGGGGTCGTGCTTCGTGGCGATCATTCACCAGGGCTCAGCACTAGCGCCCGATTAAGCGCCTCGTTGGCAGCCAGTCCTTCTCATGTCGCAGCATCTGCTGAGACAGGACTGAGGCAAAACCACTAGGCGGTTGGTGGCACTCGTATGCATGTACGTGGCTCTCCGCGGTGGGCGTGCATGCTCACATCCATAGCTGGGGGAGGGAAATTGCTCACCCCCTCGTACAAATACTCGGGCGTGTCGGATTCGCCCACTTCCGCGCCTCTATGACAAAACGCGCGAATCTCTACTCATTTATACCGAGCCTGGAGCTAGCTGATTACCTTGGCTTCCTTAGTTCCAGCTCTGACGAAATCCTTCTTATTCCTTTGACATCCCCGCCACCGCATAGTCCGAACCATACTCCTACTTCGTCATGACCGCAACAGACCAGCCCGTCGCACAACAACCATCTCTAGCCATCGATCCCCCAAAGACCGAACCGCAGCCCAAAGACTCCATGTCGCTGGCAACTCCCGACTCCGAAACCGCGCCTGCTTGTGATTTCGACCCGACGGCGGACTTTAAGGGCGACCTGCCTGTCTCGCAAGACCTGCCCACCCAGGAAGACTTGGACAAATGCGCAGACCTGCTTGTCCTTGACCAGAATGGCGAATCGCATTCATTCAAGAGCATATACTCTGGCGAAGGACAGGCGACGCGACAGATGATCATCTTCGTGCGGCACTTTTTCTGTGGCGTATGTCTCTCAGCAACCGGAATCCTCAACGACAAGGTCAACTGACAGTATGCAGAACTGCCAGGAATTCCTGCGCACTCTCTCCGCGAGCATAACCCCCGAAGACCTCCTCGCTCTCCCGACACCTACCTCACTCTCGATCATCGGCTGTGGCAGACCAGAGCTGATCCCAATGTACACTGCCGCAACCAACTGCCCCTTCCCAATCTTCGCCGACCCGACCACGAAGCTCTACACATATCTCGGCATGGCGCGCACTCTCTCCCTGGGCGCGAAGAGGCCTGACTACATCAAAACAAATATAGTCTCGACGACGGTGCACAGCATCATCCAAGGCGTCAAGAGCGGACGCGGCGCGGTACAAGGTGGCGACATCAAGCAGGTCGGTGGCGAGTTCATGTTCGAGGACGGGCAACCGACCTGGACGCACCGGATGAAGAACACGAGGGACCACGCGGAGATTGAAGAGCTGAGCCGGGTGCTGGGCCTGAAGGAGCGGAAAGAGGGCCGGAGGAGGAGCGAAGGCTTTAAGGCGCTGGCAAGAAGAAGCGCCAGCTGGGATCGCAGACCGAGGTTCGACAGGGAGAAGCGGAAGTCAGCCCCATTGACGCCTTCGCCCGGGGTTCTCGAACGATCTCCTGTAAGGGACCAGACGGCTATCGCGGAAGAGCCTCCTACTTCATGATGAAAATAAGGTGCAAGGGTTCTTGGCATAGCTATGGCGTTTAGGACTTGCTCGCGGAGTTTACGGCTGGCGTTTTCTTAGACATTAATTACCAGGCGACTGAGAGATTGGATTGTGTTTGAGCATGGGGATCATTAACGGTGATGTCAAAGCTGCGAGCTGCAGTTACGGCCGTGTAGGTAGATCGGGACAGAAAGTACCTGCAGATAGCAGAAAGAATTTGGGAACGGAAACCAATTACACATATTCCAGCGGCAGATAGCTAAATACTTATCATTGAACATTCTATTGTAGTTACTGCGGTCTTCCTTGCGGTTGCCCCGGTTTCTAGACTACAGCGGCGGCAGATCTAACCCGCGCAAGCCAGGCCTTCTAACTAATCTCGGCACGCCCGAGGGGAATCACCGAGCTAGGATAAGGAGGGGGCATTACAACATGATTGACCTCCCAGGATGGATTCAGGATTGACAGTAGTTATTTTTGCAAGATGGTCCATGCCGAATGTCTCTGGGGCTCATCATTTATACTGTAGCAGCGCTGACGGCGACCACGGAAGCCGATGCAATCGCCGGTTGTTGCCATTGCTCTCGCAGCAAATTACAAACCAAGAGAGTAATCATTCCCTTAACGGGTCCGAGGCCGGTGTCTAGAAGGGGTAAAGCATTCCGACGCTCGGCAAGCGGGCTGAGCTGCCACACTAAAAGCAGTGACCCCGCTATACCCCGCCGTGGGCTAGAGTATGACGAGCGCCCTGCCTGAAATGCCGGCGGGAGGAGGATTGCGAGTAGACGCCCAACAAGGGAAGCCAGGCGCATGGCCGAGGTGGGGTTCGCGGTTCGCGCGTCCTGAACAGCCAGTCCGGCGCGCCGAAAGCCGTGGTTCTGCGCAGCTGGACCCTGGTCGTGAGTCGTTAGGGCTTGTCATTGGAAGATTGTTGATAGCTGATGATGGCAACCGACGATGGTTTGCCGGTTCCGAACTTCCCCCACATGGTCTGCGCGTTTCGCAGACGTCTTTATATCCCGCCGCTGCCCGCGACTGTCGCCGTCTTACATTTCTCTCTGCCTTTTGAGTCTGCCCGTTCTCTTCCCCCCACCTTTATACCCAGAGCCCCGCAAACCCATCCCTCACCATGTCCGCCGACACCGTTGGAAAGGTAAGCTCCCCCATCCCCCATGCCCCAAACGCGCTCGTTGCTAACCTACCCCTCTCCACGCAGACCATCACCTGCAAGGTTCGAGAAAACCCCGCCCTGCGCTCTCTCGCTCTCGCCCATTGACCATCCCCGCAGGCTGCCGTTGCCTGGGAAGCCGGCAAGGACCTGTCCATTGAGGACATTGAGGTCGCCCCGCCCAAGGCCCACGAGGTCCGCATCCAGATTCACTACACCGGTGTCTGCCACACGGGTAAGGATACACACACGCTGCCGGATTGGTTTTGGGGCGCAGGTTTGCTGAGATCGGCCTTCTAGATGCGTACACCCTGTCCGGTAAGGACCCCGAGGGTGCCTTCCCTATCGTGCTGGGTCACGAGGGTGCGGGTATTGTCGAGTCTGTTGGCGAGGGCGTCACCAATGTGAAGCCCGGTGACAACGTTGTTGCTCTCTAGTGAGTCTGCCCTAGTGACGTGCTGGCGGCTGGAGACATGGATTTGAGGCTAACATGGAGCAGCACCCCCGAATGCCGTGAGTGCAAGTTCTGCAAGTCTGGCAAGACCAACCTCTGCGGCAAGATTCGCGCAACCCAGGGCAAGGGTGTCATGCCCGACGGCACCTCTCGCTTCAAGTGCAAGGGCAAGGACCTGTTGCACTTCATGGGCACTTCCACCTTCTCCCAGTATACCGTCGTTGCCGACATTTCCGTCGTTGCCATCACCGAGAAGGCTCCCATGGACCGCACTTGCTTGCTCGGCTGCGGTATCACCACCGGTTACGGTGCGGCCGTTATCACTGCCGGCAAGAACGGTGTCGAGAAGGGTTCCAACATTGCCGTCTTCGGTGCTGGCTGCGTCGGTCTGTCTGTCATCCAGGGTGCGGTGAAGAACGGTGCTAGCAAGATCATCGTCGTTGATGTCAACGACAGCAAGGAGTCCTGGTCGAAGAAATTCGGCGCCACCGACTTCGTCAACCCCATGAAGCTGCCTGAGGGCACCAGCATCCAGGAGAAGCTGATTGAGATGACGGACGGTGGCTGCGACTACACTTTCGACTGCACGGGTAACGTCCACGTCATGAGGAGCGCGCTCGAGGCTTGCCACAAGGGCTGGGGCGAGAGCATCATCATCGGTGTCGCCGCCGCTGGCCAGGAGATCTCGACGAGGCGTAAGTTGGCCCATGACTAGCCCCGAAACAATTTACTAACCGTGACAATAGCATTCCAGCTCGTCACCGGCCGTGTCTGGAAGGGTTGCGCTTTCGGCGGTGTCAAGGGCCGCACTCAGCTCCCCGAGTTGGTCGACGACTACATGACCGGCAAGCTCAAGGTCGACGAGTTCATCACCCACCGCCAGAACCTAGACAGGGTCAACCAGGCCTTCGCCGACATGCGCGCCGGCGACTGCATTCGCTGCGTCGTTGACATGCGTCAGGCATGAATCGGTTGCGGGTTGAAAAGTCGATTGTGAGGTCAGGAGTTGGTGCAGGAGTTGGTGCAGGAGTTGGCGCAGGAGTCGGCGCATATGTGATGCCTTATGAGAACGGAAGTACCCCTGGGCGGTTGGAAGTCAAAAACGGGGTGTGTCGTAAATATGAAATGAACGATTTGTCGAACATAGATGTGCTACAGTCCGATCCCCTTGAAGCGTTGATTGTTTATAACGTTGCTTCTCTATAACGGTAAAAGTGTGCAAACGGGAGTTGCTAATCAACTCAAATAGTGTATACCAGGCTTGATTAGTTGCGGTTGTCATGTTGGCCATGGTTGGACTGGCAAAATGGGAAGCTTGCTCGATATAAACCTCATTATAGGAAGAAGGTATGGTTTGCCCGAAGAAAGCATCTGTCATTATATTTTCCAAGTTGATATTATTTAGGAAATGTGAACGTGACACCAAAACATTGATGTTTTGTAGATACATCTACCAAGTAATAAAGAACGATTGACTATCTAAAGAATATCTGAGCTTACGAATGAGTGTTGAAATAAGTTTAAAGCTAGTAAGTGTTTATCTTCCTTGGCGTTTACTGGGATGTATAGAAGTGACTCCTGGGAGAGAATCGAACATAGACCAATAGAAGAGCAACTGCGGTAGACCTATCGAAGATATCAAAGTCTCCAAAAAGAAAAGGAAGCGGCCAATGTTCAGTTACGCTAATAACATAGGAAGCTACCATGGCCTCAAAAGGGAAGTCGAGCTTCGCACTTGCTGCTTATTTGTTTGGCGTCGTTGTCGTGAAAGAGCTTCACAACTCCAACTATCAGTGAAAGCATCCATACCACATCTCAATTGTTTGCTATTGTCACTATTGTCACTACTTTCGAGCACTTCGTAAAATACCTCTCGTTCTTACCACTCTATCACATACGGGTTTCATTACATAGAGTGTATCTCTCCATGACTTCTGATAGTCAAACCATCGTTGGCATGGATACATCGGCGCCCACCACGGGGAATAACGGTACGTTCAGCGGCCTCGCGGGTAGAAGCAAGCTGACAACCATTTTCTCACGTTAGATCCTCAAGAGCAGACAGCTCCAACTCCAAAACTCTTCGAGATCCGCCCATCCCAAGGCAAAGGCCTCGGCATCTTCGCCGTCCGCAACCTGGAAAGAGGCACCCGACTTCTCGCCGAAGCACCTCTCATTATTGTAACAGCACAAGGCGTCAGGTCTCCAGAAGGATTCCGCACAGCCATATTAACGGAGTTCCTGAAGCTCAACGCTGAGCAGCAGGGAGCATTCTGGAAGTTAGCCGCCTCGCCCAAGAGACTGTCAGAGGCCAAAGAATTCATTAGTATGCTGCCCTCAGTTAACGACGACCATTGGTCTACGGAAGCGAAAGCAAGCTCAGAGCGACCCGTTTCGCCCTTCGCGCCCCTCAGCCGTGACGAGCAGAGCAAGATCATCGCCATTGGCCGCACCAACATCTTCGGCCTCGACGGAACACTCGACGGTGTTTGCAACGAAGCCTCGCGCTTCAATCACTCCTGCACCCCCAACGCGGATTACACCTGGAATCCAGCTCTAAAGAAACTCACAGTGCATACAGTGAGGAAAATTAGTGCTGGTGATGAGATTACACTTACATATGTACCGGTGCTGGAAAGTCGTGCGGCGCGGCGGGATGCGCTTGAGCCGTATGGCTTCGAGTGCGACTGCGATGTGTGTACGGCGGATGCTCGCTTGTGGATGTTGAGTGATGAGCGGAGGCAAAAGATTTATGACATTATGCAGAGCTTTATGCACTGGAAGGCAATGAGCAAGGAAGACGAGGATATAACAGAGCCGACCTTGGACCAAAAGAGGCTGTTGGAGGAGGCAGTGGATTTGGTGGAGTATGAGAGGTTAGAGGGGAAGACGCTTGGGATTATGTGAGTACTTCTTCCTCTTCCGCAGTTCATTTCCCTCTCGCTTCTCGGAGAGGCCTTGGTTATGCTCTGAGAGGAATGGTGTATACTAACAAATACTCCCTGGCAGTTATTTCCTAAGTTTTAAGGAGGGCCATGGCGACGAACTCCACTTGCAGCATTTGTTGGAGGCCCAGCAGATGTACCAGGGCGACGACCACCCTGACACGCAAAAGACAAAGAAAGAACTGAGCGAGATTGAACATCCGTTCCATCATATTACAGACTAAGAATACGGAAAGACGAGAGCAGGCTTGCTGGGTAAATGGATGCGCTCACATCATTCTCTGGCAGCATACAGGCTGCATTCCCATTATTCTCTGGCAGTCTAGAGGCTGCGTTGGTATCACTCTCTGGAAGTATAGGTAGTGGTCATTACTTGGCCAAGGAAGAAAGCGTTAGCTAATACATACATCCATTCATGTCCATGTTGAGCATGCAGTGACTCATTGTTGCGGATACAATTGTAATGAAGCTTGTGTTATTATCGAAGGAGGAGATATTGTCACAATATACATGGTTCCATGAGCTATACTTCTAACTACGAGCGCAAACTCTACTTTGTAGGTCTATTTAAAGAAGTAATTTATAGGAAGCGTTCTGATTTACTTGAAGAGAGCATTTGGGCATAGATGCAATATCTTCAATATTTAAATTCAAGAGCGACTTAACGTAGCTTCGTTTCTACAGAGTAAAAATCATAAATATATATATATAAACACTTACCCCTGTAGCTTGTAGTAGTAGGTGGTGCAGGGGGAATACCCGGAGACAACTCGGAATGAATGATCCGACGTCAGACAAAAAGTGGCCGCGGGGAGCTCCCGCGCACCTCTGACTCAAGGGAAGCGCGCTTTCACCACCAGGAGCAACGCTTTGTGCCTCTCCACTCTCTCCGAAAGGCCGTCACCTACTCCTCCTCCCCAATTGCAAGCCAGGACATTGCACCCACCGGCACAATGTCTGCACTGGACTTGATCGACCACTCCCCGCACCACCCCGCCGCCGCGCCGGCCTTAGCGACCGCCTCGAACCTTATCCTCATAGACAACTACGACTCCTTCACCTGGAACGTCTACCAGTACCTGGTTCTCGAGGGCGCCAATGTCACCGTCTTCCGCAATGACGAGGTCACCCTCGACGAGCTCATCGCGAAGAACCCTACCCAGCTGGTCGTTAGCCCTGGCCCCGGACACCCAGAGTCGGACTCCGGCGTGAGCAGGGAGGCTATCAAGCACTTTGCCGGCAAGGTGCCCGTACTCGGCGTCTGCATGGGAGAGTGAGTCTGTCCGCACCCTTGGATTTGCGCTTGTACCGGTACTAACGGATGCTCCTCCCAGGCAGTGCATCTACTCTGTTTTCGGAGGTCGCGTCGATGTTACCGGAGAGATTTTGCATGGCAAAACTTCGCCGCTGCGCCATGACGGCAAGGGCGTGTACGCGAACGTGCCTCAGGATGTTCCCGTCACCAGGTACCACTCGTTGGCTGGCACGCACCCGACGCTTCCCGAGTGCTTGGAGGTTTCTTCCTGGATCGCGGCTGGACCCGACGGCGGAAAGGGCATAATCATGGGCGTGAGGCACAGGGAATACTTGATTGAGGGTGTTCAGTTCCACCCGGAGAGTATCCTGACCGCTGAGGGACGGTTGATGATCAAGAACTTCCTGAAGATGCAGGGTGGAACTTGGGCCGAGAACGAGAAGCTCTCAAAGAAGGATGCTGCCGCTTCAGAGGCTACCAACGGCGCCATTGTCCCGGACAAGAAGACTTCGATTTTGGAGAAGATCTACGACCACCGCCGCGCGGCTGTTGCGGCGCAAAAGGAAATTCCTTCGCAGAGGCCGGTTGACCTCCAGGCTGCTTTCGACCTCGGCATTGCTCCTCCTCAGATCTCTTTCCCGGATCGTCTGAAGCAGTCCCCGTACCGGTTGTCGCTGATGGCTGAGATTAAGCGGGCATCTCCCTCGAAGGGCATCATTTCACTGTCCACCTGTGCGCCCGCTCAGGCGCGGACGTATGCTCTTGCGGGTGCCAGCGTCATTTCTGTGCTCACTGAGCCCGAATGGTTCAAGGGAAGCATTGACGATCTGAAATACGTTCGTCAAGCTCTCGAGGGCATGCCCAACCGCCCCGCTATCCTTCGGAAGGAATTTGTGTTCGAGGAGTATCAGATTCTTGAGGCTAGGTTGGCCGGAGCGGACACTGTTCTGCTGATCGTCAAGATGCTTGACGAGGCGACTCTTAAGAGGCTGTACCTCTACTCTCAGTCCCTTGGCATGGAGCCGTTGGTTGAGGTCAACAATGTGGAGGAGATGCAAATTGCAGTCAAGCTTGGATCTAAGGTCGTTGGTGTCAACAACCGTAACCTGGCCAACTTTGAGGTCGATTTGGAGACGACGAGTCGTCTGATGGACATTGTCCCCAAGGAGACCATTGTGTGCGCGCTCAGCGGTATCTCTGGACCGAAGGATGTGGAGCCGTACGAGAAGAATGGCGTCGGCGCTGTTCTTGTGGGTGAGGCTCTCATGAGGGCTCAGAACACTGCGGAGTTTATTGCGCAGCTCCTCGGCGGTTCACAAAGCACTGTGCAAACCAAGCCGCGCGCGGCACCTCTGGTCAAGATCTGCGGTACTCGCTCAGCGGAAGCTGCTAAGGCGGCCATCGAAGCGGGTGCCGACCTGATTGGCATCATTCTTGTCGAGGGCCGCACGCGCTGCGTCTCGAACGAGACTGGCCTTGAGATCTCGCAAGTGGTCCACAGCACGCCCAAGGCACGCAGGAAGGACGCCGCCCCAACCTCGAGCAGCATCCCCAACGCCGCGTCAGAATTCTTCGCCCACACGCCGCAGCACCACCTCTCGCACCCTTCGCGCGCGCTGCTCGTCGGCGTGTTCCGCAACCAGCCCCTCGACTACATCCTCGCGCAGCAGAAGGCGCTCAACCTCGACATCGTGCAGCTGCACGGCTCCGAGCCTGTCGAATGGGCCTCGCAGATCCCGGTGCCGGTCATCCACGCGTTCAAGCCCACCGAGGCTGGCCTCACCCGCCGCAACTACCACGCTATCTCGCTGCTGGACTCGGGCGCCGGTGGCTCCGGCCAGAAGCTCGACCTAAGTGAGGTCAAGGAGACGCTGCAGCGCGATCCGAGCTTGCGCGTCTTGCTGGCTGGTGGTCTGGGGCCGGAGAACGTCGCCGATGCGATTAGGGAGCTTGGAGAGCTGGGCGAGAGGGTCGCTGGTGTTGATGTTAGTAGCGGTGTTGAGGTGGATGGGAAGCAGGATTTGGATAAGATTAGGGCGTTTGTTGAGGCGGCGAAAAGTGCTTAGGGGTTGTTAAAGCGGTCTCTGCTTCTTCTGGGCGCGATCTCTGCTCTGTTGGGTTTTAGAGATTCTAGGTATATCCCCATTTGCTTCAGTACCTACTCTGGTCTGGCGAATATCAGACTTACTTGGACTTTGCTTGTCACACCTCGAACGGCGGTGACAACCTTCTCTTCTCTAGGTATTTACCCAGTCCCTCTCGACTTGATGGGCTCTTGCCTCAACCAACTCACGGCCTGACCGCCAATTACCCAAGCGTCGAACCGCAGTATATAAAGATCTATCTAACCTCAGTCTCTTCTTTCCTCCCACCACCACTCCACCTCCGTAATCCTCTTGAGCTCACACTGACGGCCAAGCTTGCTTGCTTTGGCTTCGATCATTCAACTTTCAAGAAGTTAAGAACTTCGCTTCGCCCGCTCCTCGACTGCGCGTCACTTCACCCAATCTCACTGTAGCTCTGATATCCCAACGAGCAAAGACGGCCAACCCTCACAGTATCATCTGAACCTCACTCTCACACTTCAATTCAAACAACCATCCGGGGTCCCACGCTGTTCAACAGTCTCTAAAGTTAGCATTAAAGCTACCTACACACCCATCACGATGAAAAACCCCTTCCAAGGCCTCGTCATCGCTGCCAGCGGCCACTTTGGCCATGGCCGCTCGCAAGAAGACTTCAAGCGCTGGACCGAGAGCAACGGCGGGACGTGGGCGACGACCGTCACGGCGCAGACGACGCACCTGATTGCCACCAAGGACCACTGGAACAAGCAAGCGCCTCTAGGTAAGCAAGCCTGATATGCGTGCACTGTCTCTTCACCTCTACTGCTGGCTCTGCACCTATCTTCTTCCCGGTTCCGTGCATATGCAAAGCCCTATTAGTCGCTAGAGTCGACACGTCTGCAGTCTGCACTGACATAAACCAATCTTGTCTTATAGTCAAAGACGCCCTCGCGCAGCCGACAGTGCACATTGTCAACTTCGACTGGCTCGAGGACACGCTGACCAAGCGGACGCGCTGCAAGGAGAAGCCGTACCTCTGGGCCAACAGCGCCGCCGCGCCCAAAGCCAAGAAGCAGCGGCAGCAGCGGAAAAAGGCCGCCAAGCGCGCGGAGACGAAGCTGGTGGAGCGTGACGGTACGTCGCTGGCGTCGAGCCTTGGCAAAGCCGCATCGACTTCTGAGCGTGTGCTGACGACTTGCCCTCGTTCTGTGGGCCTGCAGTGCGTGACTTTGAGGATGGATGCCAGTCCGCCAAGGACGATCTTGACAGCGGTACGTCCCTGCCGAGCTCTACTCCACTCAAGCCCGCGGCCCAGCGCAGCAGCAGCGACGGCGGCGGCCCCGGCTCCAGTGTCTCCTCCCCTGCCGCCGCCGGCAGCACCGCGCCCTCCACGCCTAGCAAGCCAGCCGACGGCAATGACGGCGTCGACGCCGGCACCTCGGGCTCGGCCACTGCGTCCAGCACGCCGACGAAGGCGCCGAAGACAGCGTCCGAGGCGCTGGTCATGATCCGCGCGCAGCGCAAGGCGCGGGACGCTGCGAAAGCCGCAGCAGCGGGCAGGGGCACGGGAGCAGTCGCAGGCGGAGCAGCCGCGCCAGCCAAGCAGCCGCCCAAACGCGCCGCAAAAAAACAGGCTAACAAGCCCGCGGAGCTAGACCTTCACCACATATACAGACAGCACAGGCTTCGCGTACCGCATCGCGCTCACACGCGTGTGCGTCGCGACCAATACCTCCGAACGGCACGTCCTCGCGCTATACGAGACGCACACGGCGCCGCACACGTACGCCGTGCACACGCGCTTCGTGGCGCGCAGCGGGCGGGAGACGGCAACGGTGCTGGCGCCCGTGGGGTCTGCGTTCGTGGATGCGTTCGCGCTCTTCCGCGCTGAGTTTGAGCGCTTGACGCGCGTGCCGTGGGAAGATCGCCTGCTGGGTTCCGAGGCGCTGAGGGAGCGCTTGGAGCGCCGTGAGCGCTGCGAGAGGATCGCCGACGAGGCCCGCGAATGCGTCGCTCGTGAGGCGGCGGGGAGAGAGGGGGGGACGCGCAAGCGCGCTGCTGCTGACAGCGACTCTGAGGCCGAGGGGGGCTCGAAGAAGAAGAAGAAGAAGAAGAAGAAGAAGAAGAAGAAAGCGAAGCGCACGAAGAAGGGCGCGGATGTGGAGGTTGCCGCTGCCTCTGGCTCTGGCTCTGGCGCTGCTGCTGCCCCTGTCAAGCTCGCCGACAGGCCGTTCCTGTATACCCCGCCTGCGCAGGGCCGTCCGCGGGGCCTGCTGCGCCCGCTCTTGGAGCCTGTTGAGGGTGCCGGTGCCGCTGCTGGTGCCGCTGCTGGGGCTGGGGCTGGGGCTGGGGCGCCTCTGGGCGAGCCGGCTTTCTTGTCTTTGGGGGCGAAGTGAACGACTCAAGACTGAAAGCTGAACGACCAAACGACCAAACGCTTAGACGAACAAAAACACCATATCAACCGCTTCGATTCCCGTTCCAGCAGCTGCACTGCACGACCGGCAGCGACGGTGGTAGCGATGGTAATGATGGTGGTGGTGGTGGTGGTAGCGATAAAGGCGTTCCGGATGATTAACAATGGCTAGGAAAGGGGCGGCGTTCCGGGTTATCTGCTTTTTATCTCCTTTCCTTCTTTTCCTCTCCCATTTACTCTCTTTCTCTCGGGTATCTGGATCAAGGCGTACAGTCTGGGCGGTGGTGCCGGCGTTGATGGAGTTCAGTGTTTGCGGCCGAGCAAGCGATATGCCTGGAAAGGGAACCAAACAGGCGGGCAGGCAAGGCAAACAGGGAGGGTACCTAACATGCAAAGGAGGTGACGACATAACGACGAAAAGAAACAAAAACTCACCTACCTACCTAAGTAAGGTCCACCATGTAGCGGCACTTAGAAACGTCAAGCAAGCAAGCACGCACGCAAGCCACAAAGCAAGCAAGCAAGCAGCGCCAACCCACGAAAAAAAAAAAAAAAAAAAAAAAAAAAATTGAAGCGATCCACGCCCCATACCATATCATAGCCACTGAATGAAAAAGCCATCAGCCAGCATCTTCCGAAAAGAAGCAGAGTACGCACGCACAAGGGCGGCGTCGAAGAGATATCTAGATAGAATGCCTGCAACAAAGTGAACGCAACCAAGGCTCGAATGGAATGGATGGGATATCGGTAGCCTTCCCTCGAACGCCCTCGCCCCCGCCGCTGTAGCTTTAGCTGTAGCTTTATGTCGCTTTTCAGCTCTGCTTTCCCGTGCCCGCCGCTGCCTCGATCGATCGAGTCCCCGCTCGTGCTCGTGTTCGTCTTCGACTCCGTCTTCGACTCCGTCTTTGTCCATAAGCCGAGACCGAAAAGAGATGACAGGTGGCAGAGAAGCAAAGTGAAGAGAAGCAAGCAATCCAGAACCCTGCCTCAACCTAGATAGGCCGTAGTACCGTCCGACCCTGACCCCTATACCGCCCAAAAAACGCCAAGCAATGCGCCCTTAGCCTAACCCCAACAACAACAACAACAACCTCATCCATACATACAACCCCCTCCCCCTCTCCCTCCCCAAACACACACCCAGCCTCAAGCCCCCGGGCTCCCGGCCTCCAGCGCCTCGCGCTCGCGCGCCTCCTCCAGCTCCCCCAATATCTCAGGCAGCATGCCCTCGACGTCCTCTTCGCGCACGCCCAGCGCCCCCGTGATGAGACGTTTGTAGTCTGTCTGGCGCTCGCCCACGCCCGCGACCGCGAGGTTGGCCACGACTTCGCGCACGAGGGCTTGGCGCGCGGCTTGCGCGTCGCGCAGCGCTTGGGCCAGGGCGAGCTTCTCGCGGAGCGTGACTTCTTCATTGCCTGCGTCGCTGTTGGCGGCGCCGTTGGCGCCCATTGTGCTGTTGCCCGTGGCGCCATCGGGTTGCGATTGTGGCTGCGACTGCGATTGCGACTGCGATTGCGACTGCGAGTACTGCGACTCCTCGCCCGCGATTAGGCGCCGTAGCTCTGCCGTCTGCTCCATTTCCACGAGCGCCTGGGCCTCTTTGATCACGGCTTCGAGCTCTGCCTCCTGCCGCCTGTCTTCCTCATCTGCTTCAGCGTCCTTGTCGCCCCCCAGCAGCCCTTCCCCGCCTCCGCTCAGTGCTATATCGTCTGCATTGACGCCAATCTCGCGCAGTTGTTTGCGCACCGCCTCGACCTCGGCCTGCCGTTTCCTTACCACCCGCTCAGCGTCCGCGGCCTCTGCTTCTTTTTCCTCCAGCTCGGCCTCGTACGCCGAGGCGAGGTTCTCGCATTTCTCGAGCAGCGTGGGCGCGATTTTCGACATGAGTGTTTGGGCGGTTTGGCTGCGGTATTGGTGTTGCGTGGGTCGCTCGACTTCGGGTATCCCGCTTAGGCCGTTGCGCAGGCTGCCGAAGGTCGTGGTTCCGTTTAGACCGATGCGGCCGTCTGGTGCAAAAGGCGAGCTGGAGGCGCCTCGATGCCGTCCGTCTCGGCGCCTTGCATTGAGTTCGCGAATTAGGTCGTCCGCTGTCTCGCCTTGCGCGTTGGGGATGTCGACGGCGACGTTGCGGCCAAGAAGGGAACGCACGCATTTGCGAGCGCCATTGCGGGCGGCAATCATGATGGCCGTATCGCCATTCTTGTCCTGGGCATTTAGCAGCCTTGTGACCTCCTCTGGGATCCAGGTTTCGGAGAGTTTGTTGATGATGCAATCCAAGTAGTATCGTGCACAGACGTACTTGTTCTTGCTGCTGGTAGTTGCGGCGATGTGATGAAAAACCGTGCTGCCGAACCAGTCGGTACGCACAACTGTGGGCTGCAGAATCTTAATCATAGCGGGCATGGTGTTCTTGTCGTAGTTATTTGTGAACATGACGGCGCGCATGAGTGGCGTCTCAAGATTATTCGACAGTGAGTCGATACGAGCCCCTCGTCGGATCAGATCTTTCACTACATCCACGTCGCCCATTGCCGCCGCCCAATGCATAGCCGAGTGGCCTTTTTCGTCTATCATGCGATCAAGGTTAACGTTTGCTGGCGGCTCAGGCGGTGCTGGGAAGCGGTCTTCAGACTCCAGCAGCATGAAGTAGTCTAACAGAGCATCTGCCCAAAGCTGGTGTTGGCGGTCCTGGATCGATAATTGATCCTCATCCCGTTTGCGCTTCCGCCCACTTTGCGAGTACGGAAAGTCATCGTCCATCAGGGGTTCGGATATGATCGTCACGTTGTCGGGAGTTCCTTCACCAATGTACCGGGCGCTGGCAGCATCATCGTAGATTTCGCTCAATTGACTGGGTGCTTGGAGTGCTGGAGTAAGTGTTAGCAAGCTGCGCGATCCATCTCGGTGAGTCGATTTTTTAGAAGCTGGCGGCTCTCATGGACTTGACAGGTCTTCAAAGCCAGATGCTACGTGGGATGGGGACGATGACTCTTGACGCGACGTAGTCAACCGCATCACAGGAAGGGCATTGGCAGGAGAGCATTCCAGGTGTCCACTCACCAGTCACCCTCCGCGCAGCACTTTGACGGGAGCCTTTTGGCCTCGACGAGGCGGCAGTGGCATGTTTTGGCGCAGGAGGGGGGCTTCTGTCTCCAGGCACATAGTCGAAGATGAGGCGCAGTTTGTCGAGCACACCGTTGCGCTCAGCTAGTACGCGACCGTCATGTAGAGGTATCCAAGTCCCTGGGAAAGGCGGCCTTCAGCGACGCAGTCTGCGACACAAGTTTGGCCCATGCTGACCTTGGTATTTGCCATAACCGCCCTGGACCTTCTCGTGCACACCCTTCTGGACCTCGCGCTCGAGGATGCGCGTACGGGCGGGCTTGTCGAAGTCGGCGACCTTTAGGATGTGCGTCGCATTGATCCAGTCGTCGGCGCGCCTGCGCATGACATGGTTGCCATCGACGTTGTACTCGTAGACAGGCACCTGGCAGGCGTCGCATCATGGTCAGCTCAGCTAGGGCGGCGGCTGCAGGACGGAGGGGCTCGGGGTTGGGCGCAGGGGCGGGCTTCAAGGGCGGAGCCGGGGCTTACATTGCTGTATGTGGCCGAGTAGATCCTGCCGGAGTTGTCTTGCGGCATGTTCACTTGCGACGCGGTGGTGCAATTCAGACTGGGAAGACGTGGAGCGCGTCCTCCTCGCGAATCTACAGACCGCCCGGGCCAGGCACGTGACCTGCCATCATCCCGAACGACCCACGACCCACGACCCGCTTCTTCTTCCCAAACCCTGTCCTGCCCACTCGCACGGCCATCCTTCACTCGCTCGCTTTCCCTCGCACCCTTGACTCCGTGCCACGGAGCTACCTGAGTTGTTGCATAGCCATGCCCTCTATACTACGGGCACTCCGTCATCGGCCCTGCCTGCCGTCGTCTGGTGCCAGCAGTGCTGCTGACGCGGCCACTCATCTTCGAGAGTACGGCCGATAAGCGTGGTGATACAAGACCAATGGTTGTCTCCCCAGAGCCGCGCGAAAGGATCAATCCCTAGTCCTAGCTTAGAGTGCAATGGCGAGATGTTTCTCTTTATATTCTTCTCTTACGTCTCCCTCTGTTGCCTTTAAAAGACCTTGCTGCTTCCTGATTGCTCGCTCACCCTTGCAGCACATGGTTTGTTCATGATGTTTCGTTTGCTTTTTGTCCTGGCCTCGGGCCTATCCGTCTGTACGGGCCAACTGGAGACGACCTTGTCCAAAGCCGACTTTAGCAATTCCTCGATCGCCGACGATAATGCCAACCACATATTCAACGCACTCCATTCTTCTCTGAGGCAATGGGGCTCTTCCTTGGACCACAACGGCATGTCCTTCTTCTTGGCCTCGGTGCCTGAAGGTGCTCAATTCTACCACGGTACTTCTTCCAACAAGTCCGTCACGGGAATGGAATGGCTAGCGTTCGAGCCGGAGCATGCTCTGGTGTTCGCTCGACCTCATCCAAAGCATCCACCTGGAAAGGGCCCAGGAAGGGGTCCTCCCGGCAGGGGTCCTCCTGGACGACGTCCCCATGGGGAAGGGCCCCCAGGATATGGACATGGGCCTCCACCAGACGGCAGAGGCCACCATGCTCGCCCGAAACTTGATTACCATCCATCAGACAGGAATCATCCCAAAGACAGCGACAGCCAAGAACCTATGCATAAACGAAAGCTCAGAAAAGCAGACTCCAACTCCGCAGGTTACCTCCACACCTACAGGACCACGCACTCACTCTCTCTCCTCTATATCGACGGCATGTCTGCAGGCAAGACTCAAAAAGGTACTCTTGATTCCACGGATGCTGTCTTGCTCAATGTGAACCCCGACGAGCACAACCGTAGGATGTGGGATTACGAACGTGCCGAGGGCCTTTGCAAACTTGCCAACGAAGAATGGGGTGGCCGTGTAGATGGCTTCCTGCGCATGGAGATGGGGTTCGAGATCATTCTCTGCGACTTCGAGAAGCATCTTCACCTTGAACGTATGACGCAGACATCTGCCGGCAGGATGGACCCTGGTTCCTTCGTGGACATTTCTTACTACCGCGCTGTCGCCTCCCGGTTCGATGGCATTGGAGGTGGACGCGCACAGGTCAACTACGAGGACTTCGTGACAGCCTTCGCATACGACATCGACTTGTTTAAGAGCGATGAACACCCTCGTTTGCAAAATGCATCCAACACAACCATCTCCCGCATCCGCGACGACGTTACGCGGATGGTGTTTTCCGGTCAATTCCCCCACGTTCGCGACCAAGCCGGCCTTCCGGCACGGGACTGGCAGGCTATCGTGGACGAGATCGTTATGCGCTATAGCGGCCGTCTGGAGTACCTCAGCTCCGAATCTGTCGACTCTTTCAAGACGTTCCAAGCCGAGGTCGAAGCGCTGTTCCGCCCTTTCATCGACTACAGTGCGCGCGACGCCACTGCTGAAGCCCTTCGCTGCTCCACGCAGTTCACGCCCGCCTACACAGGCGTCTCACTCGCCGCTCGCACCGCCCACAACGTCGCTCACAGCATCTGCAAGGCTTTGACCAGCGCTTCCGCCGCCTCTGACCTCGCCGCTGCGCAAACAGAGATTAGGGAGCTCGTGAGCTATCTGCAGTGGACGACTTGGAAAAAGTGCCAAGGCTGCGGTATCAACCAAGTGTGTTTTATCCCCATCTGGCCGGTGGGACGCACCCAGGACTGGGAGAACCCGCAGTGCCAGAGCAAGCTGCCTAGCTCGAGAGAGGATTCCTATTGGGGTGGCTTTGGAGGACCGCCTCCCCCACCCATGAATGGGGGATACGGTGCGATGGACGATTTCGAATACCCGCCGCCTCCGCCTCCGCCAGGGCACGGCCCTATGGATGGCTTTGGGCATCCTCCTCCTCCACCGCCACCTAGGCACGGCGAGATGGATGACTTCGAGTATCCTCCACCTCCACCTCCACCTGGACACGGTCCGATGGACAGATTCGGTCCCGGGCGCCACTAGGCGAGGATTGAAGCGACCGACGAAGATCCAAAAGTAATTTAGGTGAGCATGTTTGGTGCGCGAAGATCATAGCTCCCGCCGCCAAGACCGTTTCGCTAGCAAGTAGTGCGCAAGTTTAGTTTAGATATCCCATGTTATTGTACCATAGTTGAATGTTTGATCATCCACCCACACTTGGCAGAATTTCCATTTCGCTCGATCTTCTCTCGCCAGTAAATGTATAAAAATAACGCACGCACATGCAAGCGGCCGCGTCTTTGCTTCAAAATCAAAGTTCTGTCTGTCACCGTTTCGGGTTTCCCGAATGGGTAACTTGCTCAAACCCCCGCAACAGCCGCGCCAAGCTTCAAGGTGTCTGTCAGACTGAGCTGAAGTCACCAGTGCATGACTTATAATTCGCCTTGCCCCCCAATCCTTTTAGGCAGGCCGGTTGCACGGTTCGGACGCAAAAATCTGACAAGCTCAACATCCTTCAGCTCAATGTCTACCGCCATGTCCACCATGTCTGGCATGTCCATGCCTATGGAATCCATGGCAAGCACTGCGACCAACACCGTTATGGCTTCAGCGACCAGTACGATGGATTCAATGAGTTCGATGGGCTCTCTGGACCACATGGACATGGATATGGGCAGCAGCATGGGCGCGTGCAAGATCTCAGTGAGTTACATCAAGCTACCGCACTAAAACTGCATAAAAAAAGACTGCTGCTAACCCAGCCACCTGACAGATGACATGGAACTGGAACACCATTGACGCCTGTACGTTTTATTCCGCAAACTGGGTTCCCTCCCGTCAAGATGACACCAGACTGCCGCCCACAGCCTTTAAGGAAGCCCTTCCAACCTCTCCCGAACAGAGACTAATTGGCACCGCTCCTCGCAGGCTTCCTCACCGAGACCTGGCACATCAAGACGCGCGGGCAGTTCGCGGGCACCTGCATCGGCGTGATCCTGCTAGTCATGGTACTCGAGCTCCTGCGCCGCGCCTCAAAAGAATACGACCGGTTCCTAGTGCGGCAGCACCAGCGCGCCTACCACGCCGCCTCCAGCGGCAGCAGCAGGCCGACCACCGGCATCAATACCCCCGAGGAGGGCAAGCTGGTCGCCAACTCCGCCGTCGCGCGCAGCACGACTACTGGCGCCGACGCCATCACTCCCGCCAGAGCCTCTTGTGATGTCCCTCCTATTACTGCAGACACCAAGACGTCCCCTGCAAAACCTACTATCGCTTCCCAGGACTTCGCTATCCGTGCTAATGTCCAAAACGCCTTGACCGCGGCTGCGGCGCCTCGCTTCCGCCCGACGTTGGTGCAGCAGCTGGTTAGGGCTCTGCTGTACATGCTCCAGTTCGCGGATGCGTACATCATTATGCTACTGGCGATGTACTATAACGGGTACATCATCATCTGCATCTTTATCGGCGCATTCCTGGGCCGGTTCGCGTTCGATTGGGAGAGCTTTGGCTTGTGAGTACTGAGTTGTCTCCTTGTATTGACGTGGATGCGGGCTGTTAAGCGGTGTGCTGACGGCGTTTAATAGGGGTCTGGATGGCCATGGCCATGATGTGGAGGATGTTACGCGTTGCTGTGGTTAAGGGATGATGCGGTGCTATCTATTATTACAATGGCAGGGGTAGTTTTGCGGCTGGATGATGGATGAGGAGTTATGGATGAGGAGTTAAGGATGAGGAAAACTGGCTCTTGCAACTACTTTTCGGAGCTTTATAATGACAATCAGCAACGAGATTGCTGTTTCTTGGGATAGGTGCTGGTCGGGTTAAATGTGGCTGATTTGCGACCGCATAGAGAACTTTATGTGGAGGCAGGAATGTCTGTTTGTCAGTATTATCATGGCGTTTTCGCAGTAGTATGCAATTCATTTCTTGGAATGCCCAAGGCATACATGTGGTGTGGTGTTTGTTGCAGGGCTAGGCGTTGCCATAGTTGCATGGTGTGGAGGACGGCAGCGTGCCGACTAGGTCTCGGCCGGTCCTGGGAAACATTGATATGCAATTCAGCACGAAGATACGAACCCCGTCAAAGGATGATGATAAAGGTGAAGGGATGATGTTTGTTGGTTGATGGTCGGTCACGGGCTGGAGAGGCGGTGGCAGCTCATTGGTCAGCGATTGTTTTCCAAGCTGCCGTAGCTCGGAGCTTTCCAATCGCAACTCAGAGCGTCACCTCACTGTATGGACATTTAAAGGAGCCACTCAACGGCGCACATGAGCGCGCTATGGCTGCACCATCCGCGGATTCCGTTCTTTTCCCGCCTCTGGACAAGTGTCTAAGCGGAGAGCAGCAACTGCTGTAAGCACGCCGCGCTGCATTCGCATGATTCACTTGTCGCTAACCTGCTGCAGGTCATGGAAGGACGCGTTCATTGCGCTTTCTAGCTCGAACCGTGGCCGCGAGAGCGCATTCCTCGAGCGCTTCCTCACCCATCAGACCAATGTCGCCACTCTAAGCAAGCCGTACGAGCCTTTTCAGGCACCGTCCGCCCAGTCCAAGTCGGCCTTCGAGACCAAAACCGCCGCAATCAACGTGCCATCGTCGGAGGACGGCCAGTACGACATCAGCCAGATCAAGGAAGATGCGCTTTGGCTGTCGAAGGAGGCCAAGGTCGACGAGGTGTCTGCGCTGAGAATTGCGCTTTTGGAATGGCAGACGCGGCCCGCCGCGCAGCTGCTGAGCGGATTCACGGAAGAGGAGGCTCTTAGCGTACAATCGGCTGCAGGTGGCGCGAACCTGGGATCCTCGACTTTCCTCCCGAACTCCTCCATTCTCGCCGCGGCGACGGACGGCCTGGGGCAGAATTTTGCGGCTTTCGCGTCTGCCGAGCAACGGCGCCTGCGCATCCTGGATACCTACCTCTCGGAGCGGACACATATCCTGAAGCTAAGCGATTTGCTGGTCCGCATTGGCTCCGCGGCGCTGAAGACGGAAACATCGGCCGAGACGAGGGACAAGGGAACGTCGAAGGTGCCCTGGGTTGCGGAGCTTGGAAAGAGTGTTTTCCAGGCACAATGCACGGCGGCAGCTTTCAAGAGTAGCTTTGATGCCTTGCGTGCGCGGTTCCAGGCCCTTGCTGAGGGTAGTGGCTGGTATCAGGCCGAAGGCGGCAACTCTGACGCGGAAGAGATTTGGGGACACTGTCAACTCACGGAGGCTATATCTCTCCTTCAAATCATCTTTGCGCAAGCCGACACGAAGCCCGAGGCCTTGGAGGCACAGACTCTCATAGACTGGTTTGACATGACTGCTTCTTATGACTTCTTCAAGTGTGTCCAACTGGTAAGTTGTGTCTATCTATGCGCTGTTCAAAAAACGAAACTGACAAATTTGCAGCCCTTCCTGAGCCAGCAAGAATTGCTACCTTCCATTCAGGTTCTTGTTTCCATTGTCTGCTTGACTCTGCTCGATCTTGACGCGGTTCTTGCACGCATTTTGGGCGAGGCAGATGTTGCCTCAGCCACGTATATTACCGATGAGGAATGCGTTCGAAAGCTCACCGAGTTGTTTATCGCAACCGGTAATCAAGGACCATCCCCAGCAAGCCCAGCAGTTTTCGCCTGGACCATCATTGCACTCGCTGCGAAGAACAACCTTAACGGAATAGTTGCAGCACGGGATAACCCAGCAGCTTTAGTCTCTGGTGAACCATCAATGGCGGAAAAGGTGGTTGACACCATCTCGGATATCCAGTTTGATGAGGATCCTTTTGTTTTTTTGGCAACCGCATCAGTAGATGGCGCCCATATCTTCGACCTGATAGCGGAGCTCTCATCAATTCTGACTTCAAACTTCGATGGTAGGCTCGGGTACGGCTACGGCGAGAAGAGTGTCAATATTGACCTCGATTGTCGCCTGGAAGCTAGTATGCGTTTGAGGCTGCTGAATCTAATCCGTGATGGCTCCTTCGCGGTTGAGTATAGTCCTGAGGTCATCCTAGGCACACTCGCGGTCCTGAAAGGTGGACAGACCTACTGGGACTTTACTGAACAAGATTCGAGGAGGACCGAAGATCCGGTCATGAAAGCATTCCTCGAAGGCTCGGAGACGAATATTCTTGGCCAGGCCGAAGTACGGTTCCCCTATGAGACGCTCCCTCTGTTACAATTTTACAAGGCAGTGTGCTTCGGAAGTCAGGCCGATGAAGAAGGCAACTTGGTCATAGCTCAAAAGTTATTGTCAAGGACCCAGTTCACCCAAGTCTTACCCCCGAGGTTCGCTGGTTACACCACGATTCGCGAAGAGGAGAACGCCTTTTCCGTACAACTTCTCGAGGACCTCAGCCTTTTCTCAAGCCGGAAGGGCTCCAGACGCCCGGCGCCTCGCCAAGCGATTGGCAACGAGTTGGTTCTGGCCGATGAGTCGGAGCCGAGCGAAGAACACATCATCCCTGCCGGCACGATAGGATATGTGCTCAACCCTGATGTCAAGCCTCACGTCGTAGCATGGTCGCATAAGCACTCTGCTCTGCGATACTTGTCTGTTTCTCTCTTGAGCATTCTTTCCGGCAGCGACCTGGTCGAAACCGCGCAACAGAAGACGATGAGCATTGACGATGCCAGTGAGTTTATTGGACTGCTTGCGATGCTCGTCACGGCTTCTGTGAGAGTGGCAAAGGCCAATGACTTGGAGCCCACTTTCGGAGCTCAAAGAATCCTCGAGGATGCTAGTGATGGACTGAATCGCAACCAGGACATTGTCAGCTTGGTTTTCGACATTTTCGAGCAGGAGCTACAGAGACTGCGTGAGCGTCCCAACAACGCAAGCTCGTTAAGTCTGCTCGTGAACTGCCTTTACTTCATACACGCCTTGGTGGCCGTTCTGCCGAACAGAATATGGCCTTTCTTCGCTCGGAGTAGATTGCTCGATATTGACGGTATCGGTGGCAGTTTAATAGCCGTCGTTTCGGGCACCGAAATGGTCACTGGTCGTTACGATCTGCTCATTGGATGCGTCAGACTATTCGAGGCTTTGGCTGAGGACTCTGTCAAGCACTCTGTTTCTAACAAGCTGGGCACGAAGGCTGTAGCACGCTTTTCTGCTGCCAACTCCATGGGAGGTGGCTCGCCCGAAAAGATCATGAGCAAGGTCCTTTTGAGCTTTGCAAAGACATTTGTCGGCGTTTTTGAGAGCTGTCCCAGCTGGCGATTCAATCTTGTAGAGCAGAAAATGGTACTCAACTCGAAAATCACGTCCATTTTCGACAGCATCTTGCGCACCGTCTACGGCTTCGACGACGAGGGGGAGAAGCCCTCGGACAAGCTTTGCGGTGTGCTCGCTCCTACGGCGGAATACTTGCTGGACGTCTTCCATTCTGTCACGGCTCACGACATCCCGACTCATGCTCTTTTGAACATCTTCTACTCCGGAACAAAGCCACCTCCGTCGTCCACGCCTGCGCGACTCACCCAGCTTTGGACGTCTCAGACTACCGCGGCGGTGGCTTGGGCGACTACCGTCCTCCGGGCGGGAGTACTGCTGAACCGTCCTGCATCGCACATTGAGAAGCAGCTTTTCAAGGCATCGCCATTGTTGGCTCGTTTGTCCATCGCTCACGAGACTTTCAAGTCGCCGGTGATGAGGCTGCTTGAGGCTCTCGTCAAGAGTGCTGCCAGAGGGGAGGCCGAACCGCCCTCTCTTCTGGGCCACTTGGGCCCGGAAACGGCGAAGAGCTTCCTCAGCGTCATGTCTTCGATGAGCGGACCTCTGAAAGACACGCAGGTTGAGGTCGATATCTGGAGGTTGCTGTCGACGGTTGTGAGCAACAAGCAGCAGTGGTTTTCCATCTATCTCCTCACCGGCAGCACACCAAGGGACTCTCTGAGGACAACGAACAAGCAGGCCGCGGGCCGCCCCCGTGGAAGGCCACTGCTGACCTCTGCCCTCGACCAGCTGTGCGATATTAACAGCCTGGAGGCGCGGCGGGCCGTGGCCATGCTGGAGTTCATTTCCCTTGCCCAGAACCACTGGCCTTGGGCGGTGACGAGCATGCACAGGCACCAAACGTTCCTCTCGAGCATCATGGAGTTTATTAAGAACATACAGCCCAGCCCAGCAAACGCATCGATAGACACCGTGGTTGCGGACTGCGTCAAGATTCACATGGCCTCTTTGATTGCTGACATTGGCGCCATGTGCCTGCATGCGGCACGCCAGCTGAGCGATATCAGGCCTGTGCAGCATGTGATACATAAGCTGGGTTACCTAACCAGCCACGGCGTCGAGGTTCCTCCGTACAACCAATCATTGCACACGAACCTGAAGAAGAACCTTGAAAGGAAATTCCCCGGTTGCAAGCTCTCCAACTTCAAGAAGACGCTTCTCACCAAGACTGACTTTGGCCGCAACTACTTCTACGATCTCGACTATGCATCGGAGGTTCTTGGCTTTGATGTCACGTGGGCTGGTAACAAAAACCAGGGCTTTGCGAATGAGTTTGAGAGAGCCAACGTCAACTTGTCTCTTGTGGAAGCCAAGATTATGCTTCTGAAGAGCTGGAAGCTCCTTGCGATCGAGCTTGGCAGCATCATCAACAAGGACCACCGTATCGAGGAGATTCTCTCTCCAGTGGTGGAGGACTGTCTGAAGTCAAACCAGCAGTCCAGCGGGTCACAGGCGCTGTTTGGGCGCTTGGTGCACGTCAGAGCGGACTTTGCCTTTGTCCTGATGCAGAAACTGGTCCAGGCAGAGTGCAAGAGCAGCCACGTGCGATCCTTGTTCCGCGTCGCGTGGGACACCATCCGGTTGTCTGGGCAGGACTTTGAGATAGCGTTTGTCGGCGAGAACGCAGACTACTACAGGACGCTGCTGCGGATACTCTTCCTGACGCTGCAACCTCACCTTGGTGGGACGGCCCCTTCGGAGGTGCCAAAGAGCCCCGGAAAAGGCCTTCAGCGGGCCACACCGACAATGTCGTCGGAACTGCTCGAGATACTCAAGGAAGTCGTCGCCAAGGGGCTGCGGTCGCTTGCGAACCAGCTGCACGAGGACCAAGAGAGCGTATCGCCGTCGGACTTTGTGCTGCTCAGCGCGATACTGCAAACGATACTGCGGATTCCGGGCATGCACACGATCAACTCGCAGGTGGCACTGCTCTTTGCCAACAACAACACCAGCCGGTACGCCGTCAGCCTGTTCACGTGGGCGGACCAGCTCACCATCGACGGCGACCCCGTCTACGGCGAACTCAGCATCCTCTTCCTGCTCGAGCTGTCGAGCATCCTGCCCATGGCCGAGACGCTCGCAGTCGAGGGCGTGCTCTCGCGCCTCAGCACCGCCAACCTCATGAACCACTACCGCAAGCCCAAGGGCATGGGCCCGTTCGACGAGCCCGCGCGCCTCTTCTCCCTCTGGTCGCGCGGCATCCTGCCCCTCTGCCTGAACCTGCTCGAGGCAGTCGGCTCACCCGTAGCAGCCGAAGTCGCCACCTTCCTAAACCAGTTCCCGACGCAGCTCGCGCGCGCCTCGGCCGCGCTCAACGCAAGCGCGAAACCCTCGCCCGCGCACCCCAACGCGGGCACAGTGACGCTGGGCGCGGCCAGCGAGGCGCACTCGCTCGCCCTCATCGCTATGGTCCTCGACCACTTCCGAACGGACCCCGCCGCGGCCACGATGGGGGAGATCCCGGCGCTGGCGTGGGACCGCGCCGCCGTCAAGGACGACGTCGAGACGTGGCTGCAGGGGCGCAAGAGCCTCCGCGAGCGCGTCGTCCCGCTTACGGAGCGCGAGCTGGAGCTTGTTAAGGCGAGGGCGGTGGGGGGTGCTGGGCTGGGGGCTGGGGTTGCGGCGGCGGAGAATCGGCTCGAGGAGAGGGTGGTGCTGGAGTTGATGGGCGCGTTGGACTGCTTGAATGCGCCGGGGGCGGGGGGGAGTGCTGCGTAGGTAGGTACGTACCTAGGTGCGTGCGGACGGAGTTGCGTGTGTCGCCCGTGGTAGGCAGAAAGAGGTTGTTGTGGCTTGTGGCTTGTAGCTGTAGCTGTTGGGGTTGGGTTTTGGCGGTTCATTTCTTTTTCTTTTTCTTTTTTTCGTTTTTTTCTCGCTTGGCGGCGGCTGGGCCTGGGAGTTGGGAGTGGGAAAAGAGAAAATGCGGGACGAAGTTGTGGTGGTGGGCGGGACTGTTAGTAGGTAGACATTAGGTGGCAGGCAGTCGGTCGGGGAATTGGTGAAATGGACGTGTTTAATGCTCTCAGGCCGGCGGGGTGGGACTGGGTGAGTGAGTAAGTGTGTGTGTGTGTGCATACATGGGAATCCATGCATATCGATTGACGCCGACGCGGGTTCGGCTACGGCGAGTCCGTATGTACCTACGATTATGCGGATGCCGGGACGTAGGTGGGTAGGTTGGCAGCGGCAGCTGTGCCGTCCCGTTTGCTGGTCCTGGATGGATGGAAGGCTGACATGACTGCTGCTCGGAGGAAAGCAAGCGGGTAGGTAGGCAAGGCTGAGCTCAGCGCGGGGGTCCTCCTAGGTAAGGACGGCGCGCAGGGGACGAGATGGGGTCCCTCGTCCTCGTCAGCATCATCTTCAGCATCTTCATCAGCACAAGCACAAGCACCATCATGCCCGCTCGACAATGCATGGGGCCGAAAGTGAGGGGAGCAGAGCAAAGCAGAACAGAGCTGTGCCAGCAGTACTACAGCAGCAGCAGAGGAAAAAAGAGGCAGCGACTAAGCCGTTTCGGGTGTTATGCTGCGGTGCGGAGGATATGCTATCTTTATCGTCCGTCAGCCATACATACCTCTATCTAGCTAACCTCCTCATGCAGACAGCCACTGCCACCGTCGGCTCACGTCAGGCACGCTTCCTAATCGCACCGCACGCCGCACCTCTCGCCGCGCCTTGTGCCGCTCAGCCTTGTTGTTGCCTGCCATTTGCGGCCGCCGTGTTTGGACTGAAGCGGAAAATGCCATCGTTGCTGCTGCGGCGGCGGAGGCTTGCTTGCCTATCTTGGGGGTACGTCCTGCTGCTGGCGCTGCTGTTGCTGCTGCTGGGGGACTGAGCTCACTCACCTCAAAGGCCTTTATAATGCGCCTTTGTCGCCCGGGTCCGTTTGCTTGCGGTTATCCTTAGACGTTTCTCCTATCGTGCTTCGAGCTCTTCTTCCTTATTCATTCTTCTACTGCTTCTACTGCTTCTACTGCTTCTACTGCTTCTACTGCTTCTACTGCTTCTCCTTCTTCTTCTTCCATATCTCCTAAGTTTGGTCCTTGCTGCATTGCATTGCGTTGCATTACATCATCGTCATCGTCATCAGCATGCTGCTCTTCTCATTATCCTCGTTGTCAAGCCTTTCCGTTGTTTCCTTTTTCCTGGCAGCGGCAGCGGCGGCGGCAGCAGCATCCTTCGACTGCCTGCCGGGGGACGCATGCTGGCCGACGCGCGGGGAATGGGCGGCTTTCAACTCGAGCGTGGACGGCCGGCTGCGCGTGACGGAGCCGTGGGCCAGCTGCTGCTACGACGCCACGGGCAGCTACGACGCCGCGTCGTGCCGCGCCATTGAGGCGTCGTATGGCGACGACGTGGCCCGCGCCGCCGTCTACGGCACCACGCAGAACCTGCAGTGGGAGGGCTGCGGCGCCGAAAGGTGCCTGGCCGTACAGCAGCAGCAGCAACAGCAACAGCAGCAACAACAACAGCAGCAGCCCATGGCCGGGACGTGCTCGCTGGGCTCCCTGTCGGCCTACTACGTCAATGCCACGCGCGCCGAGCACGTGGTCCAGACGCTGCACTTCGTCAAGCGGCACAAGCTGCGGCTGTCGATCAAGAACTCCGGGCACGACTACCTAGGGCGCAGCGTGGCGGCGAACTCGCTGGCGCTATGGACGCGCAACCTGCGGGAGCTCGAGCACCACGCGCGCTTCACGCCGGCGGGCTGCGCGGCTGCGCACGAGAACATCGGCGTCATGGGCGCGGGCGTCAGCGCCGCCGAGGCGCGCGCCTTCTTTGCCGCCCATGGTCGCGATATCACGCTCGGCGCGATCGGGAGCGTCGGGCCCGCGGGCGGCTTCGGGCAGGGCGGGGGACACGGCCCCCTGGGCCCGACGCACGGGCTGATGGTGGACCAGGCGGTCGAGTTCGACGTCGTGACTGCGGACGGCGAGGAGCGCACCATCAACGCATGTCAAGACGCAGATCTCTTCTGGGCAATGCGGGGGGGCGGCGGCGGCACCTTCGCCGTGCTCCTGCGCTACAAGTTCCGCACGCACGCCGCCGTCGCCTTCAACACGTACAGCTTCTTCGCCTCGATCGAAAACCCGATCCCAGATGTCCGGCACAGCGCGCTGTACAAGACGCTGCTGACGGCCTTCGTGCAGCAGCAGCCCAAGTGGTCCGCGCGCAACATCGCGGGCTACAACTTCTTCAGCGCGCGCAGCATCGAAACGCACATGGTGCTGCCGTCGAACGCGTCGCTCGCCCTCCTCATGGACGCCACCCGCGAATGGGCCAACATGCTGACGTCGCTGCCCGGCCTCGCCGTCTCCCGCCACGCCTACGAGCGCTTCCCCGACCAGTCCGCCTGGGCCGCCGACGACGACTACCGCGGCATCATCGGGCGGAACGCGCCGGGCGGGCTGGCCGTCGTGGAAGCCGGGCGCCTGGTCCCGCGCGCGCTGTTTACGCCTGAGAACGCGACCGCGCTGGTGGAGGCGCTGCTCGCTGGGCTGGCGGAGGCGGGCAAGGCCAAGGGCAGCATGCAGGTCTATGCCACGACGCCCGCGAACACGCCTGATGCACACGGCGCGACGAGCGCGCACAGGGCGTGGCGCGAGGCGCTGTGGAGCGTCGATTTCGTGGGGGGCTACAAGCGGGACGCGGGGGCCGCGGAGGCGGCGCGGCAGTGGGACGCTGTGAGACGGGGGGTGCAGCCGCTGAAACGCCTGCTGGGGGGCGGGGCGTGCTATCTGAATGAGGCGGACTTTGGCGAGGAGGAGTGGGTGGAGACGTTTTTTGGGGGGGCGGTTTATCAAAGGCTGAGTGGGGTGAAGGAGCGCTGGGATAAAGAGGGATTGTTCAGGTGCTGGAAGTGTGTGGGGTGGGGTGCGGGGGAGTGAGTGCGCCCTTTTTCTTATGTTTCATTCCCTTCCCTTCCCTTCCCTTCCCTTCTTTCCCTCTCCTTTCCTTCGCCTTTCTCCATCGCTCCGTTCATTCTCTCAAAGAAGTCCATCCTGCTAACACATTTCCCGCAGCAACATGTTCTCCTGCTACAACTCGTCGCACCCGCGCCCGACGCAGCGGCTTCCGGCCCTGGACCTGGACTTGGATGCTGCGGCGGGGTTTAGACAGCAGGGTGGGTTGGTGCCGTTGGGGGTGGGGGTGGACGGGGATGGGGATGGGGACGTGGATGTGGAGACGGAGTTGTAGGCTCCTCCGTCGGTACCTAGGTACTAACTGTTATTGGTGCGGGTTTGTATGGTTTAAGTGGTTGTGGGAGTGTGGGAGTTGCGGCGGGCGGGCCTCGCTGCCTTTCACCGCCGTTTTGTCGTTGGTCGTTGGTCGTTGGCCGTTTGTCGGTCCTGTTCAGCGAGCGAGCGAGCGAGCATGGCGCTGTAACGTGCCTAGGGCATTAGCGATGGTGTTGGTGTTGGCGTTGGCGTTTATTTATTCGTTTATTTGTCTGCTTGGTTGGGATCTGGAAAGGTGGACGCTGTATGCGCATAGACACGTACGTATAGCTGCTTCAAACCTTCAAATTACTATGCCGAAACGACTCCTCCTCCTCCTCCTCCTCCTTCTTCTTCTTCTTCCGCTATCCCCATCTCCACTCTCTACGCCCATCACCTACCCACCCACCTGCCTGCCTGCCTGCCTGCCTACCGCTTCACTCCACGTGCCCCGCCCCACCGTGCCCCGTCACACAAACACGCCCGATCCCCCGCCCGCCCAACGCCGGCTATGCAAAGCTCTCGGTGCTGAGATAAGCTTGTACACGGCACACAGCACCAACACAGCGCACAGAACACGCATTACGCAGCACGCTATAAATAGATAGGAGTAGCTCTTTCTCGGTTTGCGTCTGAGTGGCTTGCGTGGCTGACTGTCAGTGTCTGTTTTTGGTGGGGTTGTGAGTGCTGAGGCTGAGGGGCGGTGCGGGGGTGCGGGAGGGGGCTTGGTGCTTTTTTT